>NC_057799.1:649358453-649366198 GCF_018294505.1 Triticum aestivum | reverse complement strand
GCCCCTCACGACGACACGAAAGCAAAATGATCAAATCTTCGGGGACAAAAGGATCTGATGAAGTTTTGATCAAAATTCATGCGTTTAGTCTCCTGCAAGCATATTGCATTACAACCACATGTATCAATCATATTTTAATAGCTAATTGTTTATTCTCCGAATTTATTCCACGGATGTTCCAGACTAAGATGTTCCACTGTTGCTTGGGAGGCATATTGAAAAGGATTATTAAGTTGAGCTAGTTGAGGGGCCCTCCTGATCTCCCATAAGCTTGGAATGAGAGAGTTCAGAGGCAGGGACTCCGCACTTGACTGTACCAATATGCTACAGGCAAGCGATTGAGGTTGGCGGTAGAACCTTGTTGTTAGCTGCAGAAGTGGTGTTGGGTTGGTTTGGTGCAGCAGGGATCAAGCGCGATTTAAGTTTGCTTTTGGTGGCACGCCCCTCAGCCATGGATGGCGCTTTAAAGCCATCATACCATGTTGTACGAGTGCTGCGGCGGAGCAAGGCACTGTCGATCACAGGACCTTGCTTCTTCCACTTGTCTTTATGTGTCTTTGGACAGTTCAGGTCATCGCCAGCGATATCCAGCGGGGGTTCAGGGAGATCCACAAGTTCAGCTTCCTGGAGAGCACCTTCCTCCCAATTTATCTCAGGATCAGGGCAGATCAGGGGAGTGCATACAGTAGCCCAGTCTCTCTTGTCAACACGGATCACCCGTGGAGCAGCCTGAAAGAAAGAGGCCCATGTGGCCTTCAAGGCATAGGCAAAAAAAACATATTGTAGATTCTTGCGGAAGAGCAAGGTGTCTTTTTGTGGTTCAGAGCTGTCTAGGATCATGCGGGGTGTCGGTGTCAAAACGCGCGGATCTCGGGTAGGGGGTCCCGAACTGTGCGTCTAAGGTCGATGGTAACAGGAGACGGGGGACACAATGTTACCCAGGTTCGGGCCTTCTTAATGGAGGTAATACCCTACTTCCTGCTTGATTGATCCTGATGAATATGAGGATTACAAGAGTTGATCTACCACGAGATCGTAATAGCTAAACCCTAGATGTCTAGCCTGTATGATTGTGATTGCCTTTACGGACCAAACCCTCTGGTTTATATAGACACCGGAGGGGCCTAGGGTTGTACAGAGTCGGTTTACAGAGGAAGGAATCTTCATATCCGAACGCCAAGCTTGCCTTCCACGCAAAGGAGAGTCCCATCCGGACATGGGAGGGCGTCTTCTATCTTGTATCTTCACGGACCAATAGTCCGACCCAAGCGGACACCCAAGAACCCCTTAATCCAGGACTCCCTCAGTAGCCCCTCACTAGTAGAAAAGAGGGCTTTGGTTGAGGCCGGGTCAGCCCATTAGTCCCGGTTCAGTCCAGAACCGGGACCCATGGGGGCATTGGTCCCAGTTCGTGAGCCCTGGGGGCCGGCCGGGCCACGTGGGCCATTGGTCCCGGTTCGTCTAGACCTTTTGGTCCCGGTTTGTGGGACGAACCGGGACTAATGGGCCTGGCTCCTGGCCCACCACCATTGGTCCCGCTTGGTGGCTTGAACCGGGACAATAGGCTGCCCTTTAGTCCCGGTTCGTGCCACGAACCGGGACCATTGAGGTGCCTATATATACCCCTCGCCCGCGAGCAGAGCACTCCACTGCTCTGTTTTTCTCTGGCCGGGGAGGGGAGGGCTTTGTGGTTCTCTAGCTCACCTCCTATGCACATGAGGTGTTCGATGAAATGCCCGAGCCACACTAGTTAAGCTTTCTCCTCTCGAAGCACGACCTCCGAACTCTATTTTTCCTGAGATTTGTCTAGGTTTATATTAGCGGCCCGTCACGCCCCGTCCCCGTCTTCACTGTCGTCGATCGCTCGCGCCGATCTCGTCGCCGGCACCACCGTGGTGAGCCTCTTGTTCTTATCTTCTTGCTGAAAGAAAAAAATTCTTGCTTTAGATAGATACTTGTCTAATTTTCTTACTATTTTATTGCTTGTTATTATATAGTGCGATGGTTTTGGTATCCGCTCCCGTGGGCCCTCGTCCTGTCTATGATTCGGATGTGGTATATATTGTCTTCATAACTATTGGTTCATTTATTTTTTATGAAAATTATGCCGACCAACGTGACATAGATTTTTATTTATGTAGGAGGTATGTGAACCGAAAATTCCAACCGACCCTATTGTCGAGAGGTTAAATTTAGTTGAAGAAGAAAACAATTTCTTGAAGGAAAAAATAAAAAAATTGAGGAGGACAAGATGATATTGGAGTTGCATGTTGCGGATGTGGTCGATGATCACAAGATCAAGATGGATGCAATGCGCTTGAAGATTAGAAAGATTAGAAAATATGCCATTCATACCGAGGCTTGGTATCATTATGCCGTTGAATCAATTGTTACCTTGGTTGCGATTATGATCGCATGCGTTGAAATGTTTTACATAGTTTCAATGTATGGTTTAATTAATTTAGATGCTCTGGAGAGCTATATGTTGTTAGATGAGAACTATGTATGTACTTTGGTTTTAATGTGATGATGAACTTCTATTAATTTGGTCACTTAATTATCTATTCATGATGTTCTGTAATGGTTTTTTACACACTTAATTATATATAATGCACGCAGATGAACCGGCAATGGATGTACGGTGACAGACACACCTCCGAGTATATTAAGGGCGTGCATGATTTTCTTGAAGTGGCTGAGGCAAACAAGCATAATGGTTTTATGTGTTGTCCATGCCCTAAATGTGGGAGTACGAAGTCTTACTCTGACTGGAAAATCCTTCACACCCACCTGCTTTACAATGGTTTCATGCCACACTATAATGTTTGGACGAGGCACGGAGAAATAGGGGTTATGATTGAAGACGGCGAAGAAGAAGACAACGATGACAACTATGTGCCCCCTGAATACGGTGATGCTGCAACGGGGAAGCTGCTGAAGATCAAGAGAAACCAGATGATGTGCCCAACGATGCTGCAACGGGGGAAGCTGCTGAAGATCAAGAGGAAGCAGACGATGTGCCCGATGATGATGATCTCCGCCGGGTCATTGTCGATGCAAGGACGCAATGCGAAAGCCAAAAGGAGAAGCTGAAGTTCGATCGCATGTTAGAGGATCACAAAAAAGGGTTGTACCCCAATTGAGAAGATGGCAAACAAAAAGCTCGGTACCGTACTGGAATTGCTGCAGTGGAAGGCAGAGAATGCTGTGCCTGACAAAGGATTTGAGAAGCTACTGAAAATATTGAAGAAGAAGCTTCCAAAGGATAACGAATTGCCCGATAGTACATACGCAGCAAAGAAGGTCATATGCCCTCTAGGATTAGAGGTGCAGAAGATACATGCATGCCCTAATGACTGCATCCTCTACCACGGTGCGTACAAGGATCTGAACGCATGCCCGGTTTGCGGTGCATTACGGTATAAGATCAGACGAGATGACCCTGGTGATGTTGACGGCGAGCCCTCCAGGAAGAGGGTTCCTGCGAAGGTGATGTGGTATGCTCCTATAATACCACGGTTGAAACGTCTGTTCTGAAACGGAGAGCATGCCAAGTTGATGCGATGGCACAGTGAGGACTGTAAGAAAGACGGGAAGTTGAGAGCACCCGCTGACGGGTCGCAGTGGAGAAAAATTGAGAGAAAGTACTGGGATGAGTTTGCAAGTGACCCAAGGAACGTATGGTTTGCTTTAAGCGCGGATGGCATTAATCCTTTCGGGGAGCAGAGCAGCAATCACAGCACCTGGCCCGTGACTCTATGTATGTATAACCTTCCTCCTTGGATGTGCATGAAGCGGAAGTTCATTATGATGCCAGTTCTCATCCAAGGCCCTAAGCAACCCGGCAAAGACATTGATGTGTACCTAAGGCCATTAGTTGAAGAACTTTTATAGCTGTGGAATGGGAACGGTGTACGTACGTGGGATGAGCACAAACAGGAGGAATTTGACCTAAAGGCGTTGCTGTTCGTGACCATCAACGATTGGCCTGCTCTCAGTAACCTTTCAGGACAGACAAACAAGGGATACCACGCAGGCACGCACTGTTTAGATGACACTGAAAGTATATACCTGGACAAATGCAGGAAGAATGTGTACCTGGGCCATCGTCGATTTCTTCCGACCAACCATCAATGTCGAAAGAAAGGCAAGCATTTCAAAGGCGAGGCAGATCACCGGAAGAAGCCTGCCATGCGTACCAGTGATCACGTACTTGCTATGGTCAATGATTTACACATAATCTTTGGAAAGGGTCCCGGCGGACTAGCTGTTCCGAATGATGCTGAGGGACACGCACCCATGTGGAAGAAGAAATCTATATTTTGGGACCTACCCTAATGGAAAGACCTAGAGGTCAGCTCTTCAATCGACGTGATGCACGTGACGAAGAACCTTTGCGTGAACCTGCTAGGCTTCTTGGGCGTGTATGGGAAGACAAAAGATACACCTGAGGCACGGGAGGACCTGCAACGTTTGCACGAAAAAGACGGCATGCCTCCGAAGCATTATGAAGGTCCTGCCAGCTACGCTCTTACGAAAGAAGAGAAAGAAATCTTCTTTGAATGCCTGCTCAGTATGAAGGTCCCGACAGGCTTCTCGTTGAATATAAAGGGAATAATAAATATGCCAAAGAAAAAGTTCCAGAACCTAAAGTCTCATGACTGCCACGTGATTACGACGCAACTGCTTCCGGTTGCATTGAGGGGGCTTCTACCGGAAAACGTCCGATTAGCCATTGTGAAGCTATGTGCAATCCTCAATGCAATAGCTCAGAAGGCGATCGATCCAGAAATCGTACCAAGGCTAAGGAGTGATGTGGCGCAATGTCTTGTCAGTTTCAAGCTGGTGTTCCCACCATCCTTCTTCAATATCATGACGCATGTCCTAGTTCATCTAGTCGACGAGATTGTCATTCTGGGGCCATATTTCTACACAATATGTTCCCCTTTGAGAGGTTCATGGGAGTCCTATAGAAATATGTCCGTAACCGCGCTAGGCCAGAAGGAAGCATCTCCATGGGCCATCAAACAGAGGATGTCATTGGGTTTTGTGTTGACTTCATTCCTGGCCTTAAGAAGATAGGTCTCCCTAAATTGCGGTATGAGGGGAGACTGACTGGAAAAGGCACGCTTGGAGGGGACTCAATAATATGCAGGGACGGATATTCTTGGTCTCAAGCACACTACACAGTTCTACAGAACTCTACCTTGGTGAGCCCGTATGTCGATGAACACAAGAACAGTCTGCGCTCCAAACACCCGGAGCAGTGCGACGACTGGATTACATGTGAACACATCAGGACTTTTAGTAGTTGGTTGGAAACACGTCTCAGAGGTGACAACACTGTTTGTGATGAGCTGTACTTGTTGTCGAGGGGACCATCTTTGACTGTATTGACTTACAAAGGATGCGAGATAAATGGGAATACATGTCTGAAGATTATGAAAAGTTTCATGAAATTCCTCCCTTCAAAGTTAAGGCTGACCCAAGCATCCTGATAAACGATGAAGATTATCCATGGTTACGGCGCAATAAGGAAATGACACAAGCGAAGAAAAAGTGAAGACTTTCTCCCGCAACTATTATGATGATACCATGCCAACTTTGTAAAAGACGAGTATGATACCATTGTCCGTTTCGTACATGCACATGCTATGTGGGTGAAATTATGATACCATGCCAACTTTCAACTTTTTCAGAGTTCATTTGAAATGCTTTAATGTCTTATGGTTTGGCCCTCATAATACCATTAATGTAGCGACCAGACCTCAAATGGTCTGTGCTGCTGTGCACCAGTGTCATCCCTGGATCAGTAATGCTGACACGCACAGTACAAATGGAGGATTTATAACAGAGTAGCAATCACACACTTATTACATCGAATATCTCCAAAGAGAATAGTATGATAAACATGTCTTAAGGCCATCTAATAATGATAACAGTGGAAGACTTGGAAGATAAGTGAGTCCATCAACTCCAGCGGCATCACTGAGTATAAGACCACGACCTAAGGCACCTTACTCGTCGTCTGAAAAGTCTGCAACATGAAACATTGCAGCCCGAAAACGGGTCAGCACATAGAATATGCTGGCAATGTAACACATAGAGAGCAATGAACAATAATAATGCTATACTACATGCATATATGGCTGGTGGAAAGCTCTATGGTTACAGTTTTGTGAAAAGCCAATTTTATCCTACTGCAAAGGAATAAATTTTATTTAACTATCATGGTGGTTGTTAAACATTGAGAAGGTACGCCCAACTCAATCCCAATTAGGTGTCATCATTAACCCAACAAATTAATTAAAAGTAACATGGTGATGAGATTCAAATGATAATCCAGGTACTAGATACTCAAGTTGTCCTTAACCGGGGACACGGCTAACCATGATTAGTTTGTACACTCTGCAGAGGTTTGCGCACTTTTCCCCACAAGACTCGATCGCCTCCGCTTGATTCTCGCACTACATGATGTTTGAGAAACGGATGACCGAGATACAGTCTTTCAAAAACAATCACTCTTTACTCTGGATGGACCGG
Source organism: Triticum aestivum (assembly GCF_018294505.1). Lineage (NCBI taxonomy): Eukaryota > Viridiplantae > Streptophyta > Magnoliopsida > Poales > Poaceae > Triticum > Triticum aestivum. Next base: position 649,359,655 of record NC_057799.1, on the reverse strand, counting down.
TACACCTACTTTCCCCTACATCTGCTAGTCCACCTCTTCAAGAGATCCTGTAACCTACTCCACTATGCTAGAGGCCATAATAGCTTGTGGCTGCACACGGAAGTTTCTAGCATGAATAATCTTATGATCCCTTTGAGCCTGGGTGGCGGTCCTTATACAAACAGACAACACTGGGTTCTCCAGGTGCCTCAATCCACCCAGATGTGAGTTTTAGTTGCCACCTTAAGTTGAACCATTAATTAACAATCTCACATCTGTCATGAATATCTCTCAAACCCAATCCACGTCTACGAGCATAGCATGGCAATAATAAAAGCAACGTAGAAGTAACTCCCAAGGGTTTGAATAGAAAACAGGTAATAGGTACTACCTCAACTACTTCCCAATACCCACAATTTATTTAGATCCTAGTCATGCAATGTCTGAGGAATAGATCTAATGCAATAAAAACTGGGTATGGAAGGTATGATCAAAGTGTTACTTGCCTTGCTGATGATCCGCAAAACCTAACGAGTCAAAGTAACAAGCGGCACACTCCGGGTACTCTATCGCAAACAAACAAGCATACAATCAGTACTCATCTAATGCACAGGTAAAGCTCGAATGAAAGATCCAACCAGAAAGTTCAACTTAAGAACTCCGGTTTGCAAAAAGAATCAACTCGAAATAAGCAACGAAAGTCAAACGGCGGAAGAAAGAAACTTCGTTTGCTAATCTGGATCTAGGTCAAATTTTACTGTAGCAAAAACTTGTTTGAGTAGGTTAAACGGAAAGAGAATTTCGAGACGAAACTCTAGGCGCTTGAATCGCCTGATTCCGATAAACGAGCGAGAAGTTAAACAGAATCGAAGATTCGATCAGAAATCGAATCTCAGATAATCGCAGAAAAATCCGACGAAAAACAAAAAACGGACGAACGGTTAAAGAACGGACGTTCGTTAACAGAGAAAAACCGACGAACGCGTTCGCTAAAACGAACGGTTCGGTGAACGCTCGCAAAATAATAAAACCGAAAAAAAACCGATGTAGGGTTTTTTTGTTTTTTTTAACGAAGGGTTTTTTTTAAAACGAAAACCGGCAACGACGAAACGGGGCAGCGGCAGTACCTCGTCGGGGCTCCGGCGAGGGCTCCGGCGGGCTCCGGGCTCGGCGGCGGGGTGCGGGGCTCGGGAGGGTGCGGGCGAGGCGAGGGGCGGCGGCTC
>NC_057799.1:649351309-649357983 GCF_018294505.1 Triticum aestivum | reverse complement strand
AAAGAGAGAGGGGGGTATTTAAAGGGGGGGCGAGGTGGCTTGGGGGAGGGGTCGGCCGGCGGGTGCCGGACTCGGCGGCGGCGGTGGCGTCGCTCCCGTGCGCGCAGAGGAGAGCGCGGGCGGGCCGGCGCTCGGCTGGGCGTCGGCCCAGCGGGCGTCGCGCGTTTTTTTTAAATAAGTTCCGCGGAAAATAATTCGTAGAAAAATAAATAAAAATCAGAAAAATATGAAATAAATTTTCCCCGTCTAGTTAGAAAATCTAGAATAGGGTGAACATTTGTTTAGATCAAAATAAATATTTTGGAAACATGCAACATTTTTACTGCAATAAAAATTGCAAATAAAATCCAAATAAATTCCAAATAATGATTTTAACATTTTTCCTCCATTATTTCAATTGTTTTGGAGAAGTCATATTTTCTCCTCTCGTTTATTTTAAAATGAAATATTTTTCCGGAGAGAAAAATAATTAAAACCGGAATCCTCGTTTTATTATTTGATGAAAATCAAATATGAAAAATTCGAGAAAATCCCCAACTCTCTCCGAGGGTCCTTGAGTTGCTTAGGATTTATCGAGGATTTTGTCAAAATGCAATAAAACATGATATGCAATGATGATCTATGTATAATATACCAAATTGAAAATTTGGGATGTTACAAACCTACCCCCCTTAAGATGAATCTCGCCCTCGAGATTCGGGTTGGCTAGAAAACAGGTGGGAGTGGTCTTTCCGTAGATCTTCCTCTCGCTTTCAGGTGGCTTCATCCTCCGTGTGGTGACTACACTGGACTTTGCAAAACTTGATAACCTTACTGCGGGTAACTCGGCTGGCATACTCGAGAATCTTAACCGGTTTCTCCTCATAGGTCAAATCACTTTCCAGCTGAATCGCTTCCAGTGGCACAGTATCTCTCAGCGGTATCTCAGCCATCTCTGCGTGGCACTTCTTCAACTGCGAAACGTGAAATACATCATGTACTCCAGACAATCCTTCGCGCAATTCTAGCTTGTAGGCAACTTCTTCCATACGTTCCAACACTCTGTATGGTCCGATAAAACAGGGCGCTAACTTTCCCTTAACTCCAAAGCGCTTCACTCCTCGAAGTGGTGATACTCGAAGATATACTCGGTCTCCGACTTCGTGAACTGTCTCCTTTCGTTTAGAATCAGCATAACTCTTCTGACTGGACTGGGCTACCTTGAGCCTATCGCGAATCAACCTCACTTTCTGTTCAGACTCCTTAATCAAATCTGGTCCAAATAACTGACGGTCTCCAACTTCGTCCCATAACAACGGTGTTCTACACCTCCTTCCATACAAAGCTTCGAAAGGGGCCATCTTCAAACTGGTCTGATAACTGTTGTTATACGAAAACTCCGCATATGGCAAATTGTCGTCCCAACTAGATCCATAATCTAGTGCACATGCTCTCAACATGTCCTCCAAAATCTGGTTGACTCTCTCGGTCTGTCCATCTGTCTGTGGGTGAAATGCTGTACTAAATTCCATCCTGGTTCCCAATGTTTCATGTAACTGCTTCCAAAACTTCGAGGTAAATTGGGTTCCTCTGTCTGATACAATGGTCCTCGGAACTCCATGCAAACATACGATCCTGGTCATGTATATCTTTGCCAACTTAGGTTAGTTTCATTTTTAGAAAAGTTTTATATATTTAGGAAGAAGGAAGCGAAGGAAGAAGGAAGAAGAAGAATATTTTTATATATGCAAAAGTTACATTTTTAGAAAAGTTTTATATATCTAGCTAGAAAGAAGGAAGAAGAAGAAAAAGAAGGAGTGGAAAAAGGAAAATAAGAAGAGGAAGAAAGGACAAGAAGAGGAGAGGAAGAAGAGGAGAGGAAGAGGAGAAATAAATAAGAAGAGGAAAAAAGAAGAAAAAGAAGAGGAGAAGAAGAAAGGAATAGAGGAGAAGAAGAAAAAATAGAAAATATTCTATTTTTCTTCTTCTCCTCTATTCCTTTCTTATTCTCCTCTTTCTTTTTCTTCTTTTTTTTCTTCGATCATCTCCTCTATTCCTTTCTTCTTCTCCGCTTTTTATTTCTTCTTCGTTTTCTTATGTTTTATCGGGTCTGTCGTCGTCGATATACCCCTCCCGATAACTTCAACATGAGGGGGGGGGGTCGATATACCCCCTCCCCGATAATATTATTTTCCCATGTACGTATGTCATCGTTGTCGATATAAACCCCTCCCGATAACTTCAACACGTGGGGGGGGGTCGATATATACCCCCTCCCCGATAACATTATTTTCCTATGTATGTATGTCGTCGTTGTCGATATTACCCCCTCCCGGATAACTTCGACATGAGGGGCGGTCGATATATATACCCCCTCTCGACTGTGATAACTTATACCGTAGGAGCACCCCCCGACCCTCTCGCTCGACCAAAACTCTCGAGGACACCCAAACCCTAGAAAAAAATGATGTCAGTCTCCTACCCCCTCCCTCCGCGCCCCTACCCGACAAACTCTCTCGAGGCCACCCCAAACCCTTGAAGCGTTGTCGAGGCCACCCAAACCCTAGAGAAGCAGCGTCGAGGCCACTAATATGATTCCTTACTGTGATTAGCTAGCTAGTTCTACGTTTGCCACTAATATATCCATCTGTCATGTTTGAATAATAATTACCATGTTGTAAATATTTTTAGAAACTATGGACACCCCCAGAGACGAAGCAACAAAAGCGGTGTTGGGGGACATAATCGCACAAGGAAGTGATGCCGTCTTCTCGTTTCTCAACGACACCGATGGTCTGGAAGGACAGGGTGAAGAAGCAGGCTATGGTTATGGTGGCTCCTTTGACCCAATGCCAGTGCAAGAAGGAGACCGTGATGACGGCTCCGGTGACCCAATGATGGTGCAAGAAGGAGACTTTGATGACGGCTCCGGTGACCGAACCGAGTCCGGCCAGGTATATATATATTAGTTAAGCCTGTGCTGACTAGCTAATTGATGCATTCATTGTTTTGGTATGTACACATATTAATTAACTCTCGTCTTTCTTCTTTTTTCTAGCCCTCCGGATCAAGCACAACTTTGGTAAAGAGACGAGGCCCAAAGAAAAAGTTGCGCTCGGATGAAAGGTTTGAGATCATAGCAATCGCGCGCGACGGCCAACCGATTGAACCCATCCGGACAAAGGAAGCATTTGCTGCTCAGTGCGGGGTTCTTGTTAGGGACAAGATCCCAATCAGCATCCACCAATGGTATAAGCCTAAGAACGAAGACCCTGAGGTGTCTTCTGTCAATGATATGCAGAAAGATGATCTTTGGACTGAGCTGAAGGCAAATTTCACCCTACCGCCAGAGGAGGATCCGGAGAAGCCAGTAAAAGAGCAATTAATCAAGTCTCATGCTCTTAAGAAGATGGCAGACCTATTCAGGAGGTGGAAGAATGAGCTGAAAAGGTTTGTCGACAAAGAAGAGACACCAGAATTCATCGGCAAAGATGAGAATATCAGAGATCACTGGCCCGCATTTGTGGCCCACAAGACATCGGAAAAGAGTAAGAAGATGTCTGCGACAAACAAGCAAAATGCTGCGAAGAAGAAGCTTCACCATCGCACGGGGTCAGGTGGCTACCTCAAAGCCCGGCCTAAGTGGGCCAAGGCTGAGAATGATCTGCTTGATAAAGGGATCGAACCAGAGACAATGAACTGGCCAGACCGTTGCCGGACTTGGTTCTTCGGGGCTGGCGGAATCTGGGACCCTGTATCAGGGAAGTGCCTTTGGACGGACGAGCAAATGAAAATACCAGTCAAGAGGCTTCAGCACTATATCGATGCAGCGCAGGAAGGGACGTTCATTCCAGACAGAGAGAACGACGAGCTCACAATGGCCCTCGGGAATCCTGAGCACCCTGGACGGACACGAGGCACACGAGGCTCAGTTCCATGGAAGGCTGGGTTTCCGGACGCAGGCGGTTACAAATGCCAGGAGAGGAGGAAGAAAGTGCAGCAGACCCAACTGCAGGCGCTGCACGCAAGGGTACAAGCGATAGAGGAACGAGAAGCAAATCGCAACAAACGAACTGCCGAAGCTTCCCCCGAAGCTACCCCGCCATCTTAGCGGAGAAGCAGCGTGGCTTCCACCGAGCTGCTTCAGCCGGAGCATGTCTTGACGGCTCCTGCTAGCTACCCCGTGGATGCTATCACGGAGTCTCAAAATTGCCACCTTATGACGCAATGGCAGAACTTAAAAGTCAAGGCGGCTGTCGGCTCTGTTCGACCTCCTGAACCCGACGCAACTTTTCACTGTCGTCCGATTCCAGAAGGATAGCTAGGGTGATGGTGGACGAAATAACGGAGGGATTTTAGGACCTCCAGCTTGACCACCCTACCGGTGAAGGGGAGACTCGGTTGGGTTCTGCTCTGAAGACTCCATGCCTATGGCGGAAGGAGCTCATCAACCTTCCGAACTGGACGTCTCCGCCTCGTCCTCCTCCTCCGGCAAGTCAGGGCACTCCGCGTCCTCCACCGCCTCCTCCTCCGGCAAGTGACGATCAGGGCACTCGGCCTCCTTCTCCGGCGCGTGGCGGCACTCCGCCTCCTTCTCCGCCTGCGCCGGCGCGCCCGAGCAGCCAGCCTCCTCCTTTTCCGCCTCGTCAGCAAGGGCGAAAGAGACCCACCGCCGCTCCGGCTGCTCCGGCGCGTCGTAGTTCTTCTCCTCCGCCTCGTAAGCAAGGAAAGAAGATAGTCGCAGCCGCTCCATCTGCTCTGCCGGCGTCTAGTGGTACAGCCAGAGGCGGGAGGCAATACAGATTCGGTCCTTCTCTGAAGACTCCAGAGAAGTTACCATACGAGAGGACCCCGGAGGAGAACGCGAAGATCGCGCGAGCCGAAGTGACGAACTTCTTTCAAGGGGTGAAAGCAAAGAAACATCCACCTCCGGAGCAGAAGGTAGATCCGGTGAAAGCGAAGCGCACTCTGGCTGCCCTGAGAAAACCACCAAAGTCTCCATCGAAAGGCAACTATGAGCGCATTATTGGAAAGACATTTGTCGAAGCGGAGCGGTCGGGAAGTACTATCAGTGATCAAAGGATAAAAGAACAACGAGCTGAGAAAAATATTGCCCAGCTCGGCGAACAAGCGAACCAATCGTGCCCCCCGCTCAAGGTGTCTAGCGACATCGTCGCTAATGATCCGAGGATGGTGCCCGGTTATAGCAATCTTGGAGATTACCTGCCCGACGATGTACATTATGATTTCTTGGAGGTGGTACACAGATATGAGTACGGGAAGCCTCTCATCAAATATGAAAGATCTCTAACAACGATGATGCGAAGATTGCATGATTGGTACATGAAAACCTGCAGAGAGTCTGGGGGGAGGAATACTTTGACGCTGAGAGTTAGAGAGGAGCATGACCTTGTTGGAATTGAACTGTTGCATGTTCCATTTGAGGAGTTCTTCTAGTTTTTCAATCAAAGTCTCTCTATATAGGTCAGCTCTTTCATTGCATGTATTTATAATTATCCTCTATATTATGCAGATTGAAGATCGCCGAATTGAAGAAAAGACAAGTCGGTGATATTGGGTTCATTAACACAAATCTCATAGATGCAACTGAGGTTAAATATCATGCCGAAGATACCGAGGCCAACTTGCATGTTATAGTAATTGATGAGTTATGCATGCGTGCGCAGTTTCCACTATATTCTCCTAGAGATTAAGCTTGAGCAGGGACTAGTAACCGTCTTAGACTCGAGACGAAAAGATCCCCAGGAGTATGCGGACATGACTCAAATGCTCGAGAAGTAAGTTAAATCGATCATTATCCACCATATCAGCAACTTTGTTCATTTCCTGATATCAAGTAATTGTTTTCTTTGTCTGGCAGGGTTTGGAGAAAATTCACCAAAAAAGCTCCGGGACTGCCGAGGAAGCTGCAATTCAGACACCCGAAAGTAAGTACTATAGTAGCATGTTCCGCGCGTCTCCTAGTGATTCAAGCGCTAGTTTCATCAATACCATTTGGCATGCTTGCTTATCAGTTTGATTGACCTCTATTTCTTGTAAAGTGGTTGTGTTAGGATCAAGGGAATGATTTCTGTGGATACTACGTTTGCGAGTCCATCCGCCACACGACCTGTGAACGGGGGTACTCTGATGAACAATATGAAGTGCGTAAGCAATAATATTCACAATTTTATTTTATTACCATCATTTGTGTTGAGTTTCATTTATTCATATATATATATATATATATATATGTATGTATGTATGTATTGACCCCCTTCTTCAAATTAGATCTTCCGGATCCGGGATGAACTCCTAGCACCAGATCATATGCGAGCAATTCAAGAGGAATTGGCGGCATTCTTCCTTGACCACGTGATCGCTGAAGACGGAAAATACTATGTGGATCCTGTGTTCATATATAATTAGGAGATTATATTGTAAGAGATAATTATTGTATATATGTAGCCGGTAGTGTCGGATAGATATACGAGAACTTGTTGTTCGACCAATCTCTCGGAGAAGGAGAGGTGGTCGATATCACTTATCTCTGTATGCATATGTTCATGACGATCTTCTGTTTCCTTCGTTTGCTTACTAGCTAGCTAGCGTGTCTAGTCCTCTCTATACGTATATTGTACGTAGCGTCGACCAAGCACGGACATAAGAGAGGACATCTCTATATTAATTAGCTA
>NC_057799.1:649344203-649350884 GCF_018294505.1 Triticum aestivum | reverse complement strand
GCCCCTGAAATGCTGACGCGTGGACGCCTATTGGTCCCGGTTGGTGCCACCAACCGGGACCAAAGGCCCTCCTGCCTGGGCTTGCCGCACGGGCCTCGTGGAGGCCCATATGTCCCGGTTCCTGTTAGGACCGGGACTAAAGGGCCACGGCATTAGTAACGACCCTTTTGTCCCGGTTCAACAACCAGGACAAAAGGCCCGTATGAACCGGGACAAATGGCCCCTTTTCTACTAGTGCCTGAACCAGGCTTCAATGACGATATGTCCGGCACGCAGATTTTCTACTATGTTCCTCCTCCGAATACACCAAAGCAGCCCTTGCACACAGAAAACGTGTCCGACTCTGCAAAACAAGTACCACATACAACCGTAGAAAGTATAATATTTCATGAGTCCCATCTACTGACAATTTTTGTAGTGAGACATTACGTCCCTGCCCGGTCATTATTTCAAACCGTTTTTTGGCCTCCCGCTCCATGTTTCAAAGTGCAGTTTTCATTGGCACGTCTTGTCAGAGCAGAGATCGTTTCCCCTTTGCGGGATTCTCATCAATTCGGGCGTGGGTAATCCAACCGCGCCGTCCGCACGACCCTTGGGGAATAAGCGAGTTTTAAGGCGAATGGGGAGGCGCTTGATATTCGCTGCCTTTATAAAGAGATAAGGATTCACCCTTTCACCCACGCCCTATTTCTCTCTGCCCATCCATTCTCGAGCTCCAGCGCCCAAGCCTCCATCCTTTCTGCCTCAAGAAAGCACTCCAGCCATGTCCGGATCTGGAGCGCAGGGCAAGTGGATGGCCTCGTCTGTCACGGAGAAGGACATTACGAAGCTCCGGGAGGCAGGGTACTTGGCCCAGGAAATCGCCCACCGGCTTACGGCCATGGGGCAGGTCGTCCCCACCCCGAAGCCCCATGAGAGGGTGGTGTTCGTTCCCCACTTCGTCCGTGGGTTAGGGTTTCCTCTCCACCCCTTCGTCCGCGGACTCATGTTCTACTATGGGCTAGATTTCCACGATCTAGCCCCAAATTCCTTCCTCAACATTTCGGCATTCATTGTCGTGTGCGAGGCCTTCCTCCGCATCCCACCCCACTTTGGATTGTGGCTAAAGATTTTTAATGTGAAGCCGAAGGTGGTGGGAGGTCAACACGCAGAGTGCGGAGGCGCTATGGTGAGCAAGCTATCCAATGTCCCATGGCCCAAAGGTACCTTCGTGGAGACTGTCAAAGGGTGGCAACAACAGTGGTTCTACGTCACAGAGCCCCGTGACGCTACCTGGGCCGCGGCTCCCGAATTTAAGTCCGGGCCCCCGATGCGGCTCACCTCCTGGCTAGAGAGGGGCCTGGACTGGGCTTCGTTGGACGAGCTGACTGCGCTGCAGACGCGCATCAAGAGCATGGTGGACAAGAACATCAAGCTTGTCAATGTGATCCAGGTGATGCTTTTTCGCCGAATCCTTCCTTGCCAAAGCCGGACTTGCCATTTGTAGGAGTTCGATCCGGCCAAGCACCAGACCTTACAACAGTTCATCGGTGCTACACATGAAGGCATCTGGAAGGTGCTTTTTAAGGCCAATGAGACGTGGCCGAAGACGACCGAGGACCATGGGTACAACCTGACCCATCCCGCTAGTCCGGTAAGTTTTTCATATTTCAAGGTGTATCCTTCACCTGTACATTCAAGGAAGATGTCTAAGCTTCCCTATCTGTCTTTCTAGGGCTAGACAGAGAAGGCGGAGCGGATCCAGTGTCCGGCTCCGCTGCCCGAAAACCCAGCTATCCCCCTTTTGACGAAGATGCTGGTTCCGGCGCCCTACCAGGTGCCGGAGAAGAAGGCCAAGAAGAAGGCCAAGGACACCAGAAGTGGCCTCCGCCGTTAAGGCACTTCGGACGTGACGTCCGAAGACGCCGTAACCCACTCCTCCCCCGCCACCGAGGACGACGAGGAGGAGGAGGAGGAGGAAAGAAACTCTCCCCCTAAGGGGGGGAAGGAGGAAAAGGGCAGCCTCCATGGATCTAGAGGAAGAGGCATCCAAGAAGGGGAGGGTCTCCCTCGCGGACAACGCTGCGTTGGACACTGATAGCAGCTCCGAGTGGCGCCCCAGGGAGAAGCCCCTGGCCGAATCGTAAGTACTCAAAGTTACTTAAACACACATATATCCAACTTCTTTACTTCGTGGTTTTAATATGTCGAATCACGCACTGCATTCCGGCCCACGCCCGCCCCCAGTGATCCTCATCTTCGGGGAATTCGCTGGATCCAAATATGATGGACAGTGGGTCACTTCGGATGGCCTCCTCTCCCAAGGCCACGGACGACACCGAGGTGCTGTCCCGAAGGACCTTCCCAGGCAAGGGAGAGGTACAGGAGGCCGTCAGGGTGGCGCCAGAGGGTAATACCTCGGCCGCCGGACATATGGGGAGCAAATCCCCTGGAGGCCGGCGATGGGGGCCATATCCAATTTGGCCCCCAACTGAATACTATTCCGGAGGCCCATACGGCTGCGGAATCAGGCAAGCAGCCTCCTTCGAAAGAAGGAGGTGCACCTATTCCGCCGGTGACCTCTGTACATCCAGAGGCACCGGGTACACTACTGGAAGTGCTGCAAAGTGCTTCCATTGTCGAGGAACACCGTATCCTCATGGGTACGGTGGTTGAGATGGTTCAGTCCGCTAAGAGCGGACTGACCGAAGCCTGCACCAGCCTTCTAACAGGCTTTGAGGTATGCAACATAATTATGCAAAAAGAATATCATAGTATAGACAGTAGCCCCTAAGACTCTGTCCGGTGTTCGAAAAGAAAAACCGGATAGAGGATCAAAAAATTTCACAGGAGACTAACCATACATGTCTATGTGAATAAGCAGGCCTCGATGCTGGCTGCGACCTCCCATTCTTCCGAAGTCTCCAAACTGAAGTAGAGTCTGGAGCGGGCCGAGGAAGAGCTCGGCCGTGTGAAAAAACAGCTAGAGGACAAGCAAGGTATGCAATAGCCCATTCAGATCTTAGAAAGATATGAATTGTTTGCGTTGATCATGTTATCATGATATGTTGTAGGAGCTGCGACCGAGGCGGAGACCCTCAAGAACGCGCTGGCGAGGCCCGAAAGAGGATGGCAAAGGAACAAGCTGCCCGCGAAAAACATGAGGCAAGGGTCGGGGAGGACCAGCAGGAGCTCCAGGACGCCGTAAAGAAATGCGAGTCCTTGGAGCACAAGATTTCGGACCAAAAGTTCGAACTTGCTAAGGCCCACCAAAGCGCACAAGAGGCCCGGGTTGAAGCCCAGGGCGCCCTGCAGGAGATCCAGGAGACCAGGAAAATCGCGGCGGGTAAGGCCTTTATTATGCAGAGCAAATATGTGAAGAAAAGGTACCTCTTACTGACCCGAATTTGGAGTTCTCCAGGAGCGTTTGCGGATCTACCGCGTGGTGTTGCTGATGCTATGGAGTTCTTTCGAGCCGAAGAAGGGAGCTCAATGGAGAAGCTGTTCTGGTCGCAATACCTTGCGCCAGAGCATCCGGTGCCCTTTAGCGATCAGCTTAAACAGCTGACCGAACTGCATAGGGTGGCCGAATTGGCCATGAAGGATTTGATAATCCGTCTATGGCCTGCCGAAGCCATACCTAGCAGCTACTTCAGGCTCGTGAAGCGGCTGGTCAATGCCTGCCCTCGGCTTGATGCCATCAAGCGGTCGGTCTGCATCGAATGTGCGCGGATGGCCTTCGCCCATGTCAAGGTGCAGTCTCTACTGAGGCGTTTATCCAGATAAACTAGGAACACAATCGCAATAGTTCTCCCTTTACTACCCTAGCCGATAGGACGGAACATAAGGTAGTAAGCACAGGAGCCGGGCAACCCAACTATTGACCAAAGACATGATTCGGAGCCGATGCATATAATGCTAAATTCGGGGTGCCGAACTATACTGTGAAAAGTGTTTGGACTTGTTGCCGTAGTATGGAGCGCAGTGAAGCCCCTGGCGAATTAAGGCGTACCAAAGTGTACGGGTGCAATCGATAAGAATAGCGGAATACAATGAAGTAGTAAGCCATTGCCCCATAAGTTGGGCCGCAAACTGTTTCCATTATAGGTTGATTAATACGTCAAAGCGTATTTGTACAAATGGTGCGATAAGCAACAAGGCTATTTAACATGCCAAGACCAAGGGGGAGCTGCGTGCGGGTCCTGAAAACAGGTAGAGTGATCGTCAAGAAGACCACCTAGAGATTCCCCCACACGTCTATGCTACTTGCCGCCTTGGTATATCCATCCTTCGAAAGGATCGATGATCGGGCCATCGTAAGGGGCCTGCGAAAAAAACCTGAAAAGGATAAAAAGAGAAAGGGAAGTATGTGTGCCCTGGAAAGGTCGAGCCGTATTACGGACCACAATCGAGTTACGCCTCTGTATTTTCCCTTGGTATTTTGAGTGCGTAGTTATGTACGCGCGGTACGTATGCCGCCAATTGGTCAGGACTGTGACGGAGGCCGAATTGCTAGTCGAACTCCTGGCGAGCTGGACTGTCCTGCTGTGAAGTAGTCCGGACTCGTTTAACAGTGTCCGGGAGCTTGGTCGTTGAATTAATATTCTGCTTGATAAGGTCGCTCTGTACTTCCGCTGCCAGGGCCGCGGTGCGGTGTGCTCCTCGGTACGGAGGGAGCGTTCCGTGTTTCCATTAACTGTTATGACACCGCGTGGTCTGGGCATCTTGAGTTTGAGATAGGCATAGTGTGGTACCGCATTGAATCGAGAAAATGGAGTTCGTCGAGTAGTGCGTGATAGCCACTGCGGAAGGGGACGATATCGAAGAATAAGTCTTCGCTTCAGAAGTTGTCCGGAGATCCGAAGACGACTTCCAATGTGATTGAGCCCGTGCAGCGGGCCTCTACACATGGTATTACTCCTTTAAAGGTAGTTTTTGTGGGCTTGATCCTTGATGGGTCGATTGTCGGCGTCAAAACCTGTGGATCTCAGGTAGGGGGTCCTGAACTGTGCGTCTAAGGTCGATGGTAACAGGGGACACGATGTTTACCCAGGTTCGGGCCCTCTCTATGGAGGTAATACCCTACTTCCTGCTTGATTGATCTTGATGAATATGAGTATTACAAGAGTTGATGTACCACGAGATCGTAATGGTTAAACCCTAAGAGTCTAGCCTGTATGACTATGGTAATGAGTCTCTCCTCCCTCCGAAGTAACTCCTCCGGTTTATATAGACACCGGGAGGACCTAGGGTTACACAAGCTCGGTTACAAAGAAAGGAATCTACACATTTGATCGCCAAGCTTGCCTTCCACGCCAAGGAGAGTCCCATCCAGACACGGATAAAAGTCTTCGGTCTTTGTATCTTCACAGCCCATCAGTCCGGCCCATGGCTAACAGGCCAGACGCCCGAGGACCCCTTAGTCCAGGACTCCCTCAGTAGCCCCTGAACCTGGCTTCAATGACGAGGTATCAGGCGTGCAGATTTGTCTTCGGCATTACAAGGCAGGTTCCTCCTTCCGAACTCCAAGATAGTCTTCGGACGTATTGATCGTGTCCGGACCTGTAACACACACACCACACGCAACCACAGAGAATATAATATTCCACGAGTCCAATCCGCTGACAAATTTTTGTAACATGACATCATGTCCGCCCGGTCATAATTGCGAACCGTTTTTCGTGTGCCGCTCCATGTTTCGAGACGCGGTTGCTATTGGCACGTCTTGTCGAAGCAGAGATCGTGTCCCCTTATTGCAGGATTCTCATCAATACGGGCGTGGGCATCCCAATCGTGCTGTTTGCGCAGCCCTTGGGAACAGGCGAGTTTTAAGGTGAGTGGGGAGGCGTTCAGTATTCATTGCCTTTATAAGGAGATAAGGATTCCCTTTCTTCACCCACGCCTTCTCTTCCTCTCTGTCCTTCCATTCTCGAGCTCCAGCACCCAAGTTCCCATCTTCTCCTCCTCAAGGAAGCACTCAATCATGTCCGGATCCGGAGGCCAAGGCAAGTGGATGGTCTCCTCCGTCAAGGAGAAGGACATCACCCAGCTTCGGGCGGCCGGGTATCTGGCGAGAGGAATCGCCCACCGTCTTCCCACCAAGGGGCAAGTCATCCCCACCCCGAAGCCTACTGAGAGGGTAGTTTTCCTCCCTCACTTCGTCCATGGACTGGGGTTTCCACTTCACCCTTTCGTCCGCGGACTGATGTACTATTACGGGCTAGATTTCCACGATCTAGCCCCGAACTCCTTCCTCAACATCTCGGCATTCATTGTCGTGTCCGAGGCTTTCCTCCACATCCAACCCCACTTCGTCCTATGGCTCAAGATCTTCAACGTGAAGCCAAAGGTGGTGGATGGTCCGCACGCGGAGTGCGGAGGCGCCATGGTGAGCAAGATGCCCAACGTCACATGGCCCACAAGCACTTTTGTGGAGACTGTCAAGGAGTGGCAGAAGCAGTGGTTCTACATAATAGAGCCACGTGGTGCCACTTGGGCGGCGGCTCCCAAATTCAATGCAGGAGCCCCAATGCGGCTCACCTCCTGGACGGAGAAGGGCCCCAACTTGTCTGCGTCAGACGAGCTGATAGCGCTGCAGACGCGCATTCAGAGTATGGTGGATAAAAACATCAAGCTCATCGAGGTGATCCAGGTGATGCTGGTTCGCCGGATTCTCCCCTACCAATGCCGAAGCTTCCCTTT
>NC_057799.1:649133922-649344069 GCF_018294505.1 Triticum aestivum | reverse complement strand
GGAACTACTCACGAAGATGCCTGGAAGTTGATCTTCAAGGGCAACGAGAAGCTGCTAGTCATAGATTCGGACCGTGGGCACGATCACACCCATCCCGCCAATGCGGTAAGTCCTCCTTTTCTCCAGGCGTACCTTCTACTTGTATGTTCAAGGAGGATGCCTAATCTTTGCCGTATTTTTTCAAGTGTGGACGGAGAGAGCGGAGCGGATCCAGAGTTCGGCTCCGCTGCCCGAAGAGCCAGTCATCCCGCTCCTGGCAAAGATGCTGGTTCCGGCGCCCTATCGGCCGCCGGAAAAGAAGGCCAAGAAGAAGGCCAAGGGGGCCAAATGTGGCCCCCATCGCAAGGGTGCTTCGGACGCGACGTCCGAAGACGACAAGACCCATTCCTCCGCCACCGAGGACGAGGAGGAGGAGGAGGAGGAGGAGATCCCTCCCCCTGATGAGGGAAAGAAGAAGAGGGCGGCCTCCATGAATCTTGAGGCGGAGACGTCCAAGAAGGGGAAGGGCTCCCTTGCGGATAACTCCGCATGGGATGTCGACGGCAGTCCGGAGCGACGCCCCCGCACTAAGCCTCGGGCTGCATCGTAAGTGCTAAGACTCATACATACCCATAAATCCAGCCTCTCCTCTTCATTGTATTGACATGGTTAATTATGCTATTGTAGTCTGGCCCACGACAGCTCCCAGCGATCCTCATCAAGGGGTTTGCTGGACTCGAGGGCGATGGCCAGCGAGTCACGGCCGGCCTCTTACTCTCCCAAGGCCAAGGGCAACATCGAGGTACTGTCCCGAAGGACCTTCCCTAGCCAGGGGGAGGTTCGGGAGGCGCCAGGAGGCAAAACCTTCGTTGCCAGACACCAAGGGGAGCAAATCCCCATGGAGACAGGTGATGTGGGACGTATTCAGTTTGGCCCTCAGCCGAATACGATTCCGGAGACCAATACGGCTCCGGAGTCCAGTGTGCAACCTCCTTCGAAAGAGGGGGGTATGCCCATTCCGCCGGTGACCCCTGTCCAACCAGGGGCACCGGATAATCTACTGGAAGCGCTGCGAGGCGCTTCCATTGTGGATGAGCACCGTGTTCTTATGGCCATGGTAATTGAAAAGGTTCAGTCCACCAAGAGTGGACTAACCGAAGCCTGCAGCAGCCTGCTGACAGGTTTTGAGGTAAGCGACGCAAAAAATAAGATCCCAATACAGACAGTAGCCCCTGATACACTGTCCGGTGTTCGGAAAGAAAAGCCGGACAGAGGATCAATTAATTTTCGCAGGGAACGAACTAAATGTGTCTTTATGCGAATAAGCAGGCATCGTTGTTGGCCGCGACCTCACACACTGGCGAAGTGTCCAGACTGAAGCGGAAGCTGGAGCGGGCCAAGGAAGAGCTCGGCCAGGCGAGGAAGCAGCTGGAAAATCAGCAAGGTATGCAATGACTTGCTATATATTCGGAAAGAATAAATGATGTGTATTGACTGTAATGTCATGTTTTGCGTAGGAGCGACGACCGAGGTCGAGGCCTTGCAAAAGGCCCTGGCCGAAGCCGAGGAGAAAGCTGCCAAGGAGCAAGCCGCTCGTAAAAAGCTCAAGGCCAGGCTCAACGAGGCCCAGCAAGTGCTCCAGGACGCGGTGAAAAAGTGCGATGCCCTGGAGGGTGATGTGTCGGCTCGGGAGACCGAACTCGCCAAGGCTCGCCAAAGTGCGGAAGAGGCCCGGGTTGAAGCCCAGGGTGCCCTCCAGGAGATCCAGGAGGCCAAGAGGATCGCGGCGGGTAAGGCGTTTAGTATGCAAAGCAAGTATGTGAAGAGGAAGTATCTTTTACTAACCCGGATTCGGAGTTCTCCAGGGGCTTTTGCTGATCTGCCACGTAGTGTGTCCGACGCCGCGGAGTTCTTCCGAGCCGAAGAAGGGAGCTCCACGGAGAAGCTGCTCTGGTCGCAATATCTTGCGTCAGAACATCCGGTGCCCTTCAGCGATCAGCTAAAACAGCTGGTCGAACTGCACAGGGTGGCCGAACTGGCCCTGAAGGATTTAATAATCCGGCTGTGGCCAGCCGAAGCTATGCCCAATAGTTACTTCGGCCTTGTGAAGCGGCTGGTGGATGCCTGTCCTTGGCTGGATGTCGTCAAGCGGTCGGTCTGCATCGAGGGAGCGCGTATGGCCTTCGCCCGCGTCAAGGTCAGATGGGCGAAGATGGACGCCGTCAAGCTTGTGACCGAGGGGCCGCCGGAGGGCAAGGAGCACCGCAAGCCCGAGTTGTATTTTGATAGTGTCCTGGAGGGATCCCGCATTGTTGCAGAGCAGTGTGCAAAAGACGTGAACTTTGAATGAATACATTCATATTTTGTCTCGCCCTGTATTATGAAACAAAGGCAATTTATGTAATATAATGCTTTGTGTTAGATTTTACCTCCTGTGCGGCCGTTTTTACTAAATTTGAGAGTTGGCCAGTCGTCGGCTTCAGCCCCCATGTAGGTAGTATGGGGGTGTTCGGGATGGAATCTAAACACTCTTGATCCAATTATTTGGTCCTTGAAGGAGGTGTTTAGCGCAATGAACAAGGCAATCGGACTATAATGCTTTATCACCCTCACATAGCCATAGGAGTTCGACAATAAAATTTTAGGCGCAGCCCCTAGTGTTCGGAAGTTCGAACTGGGGGTATTATAAACACCTGATCGGATAAAAACCGATTCATCGCGTAATGCGGAAAAAATCTCTAGCGATTTGAAACCTCCGAAGAGCTGACCGGCTCTCCCCGCATCATGACAGTCAATTTTCGGCTTTCTCTATTGAGGTGCTCATCCGGATGAACCAGGGCACAATCGCAGTAGTTCTCCCTTTACTACCCTAGCCGATATAGCGAAACGTAAGGTAGTAAGCACAGGAGCCAGGCAACCCAACTATTGACCAAAGACATGATTGCCAATGCATATAGTGCTAAATTTGGGGTGCCGAACTATACTGTAAAAAGTGTTCGGACTTTGTTGCCGTATTGCGGGGCACTATAAATCCCTTGGCAAATGTGAAACGTACTAGAGTGTACGCGTGCTATCTGATAAGGTTATCAATAGAAAAAGGAAAACAAAAAGGGAGCAAAAGGTAATTAGCTGGGGCCCTAAAATTTGGGCCGCAAAATTGTTTTCATTTAAAATCTGATTAAGACGCCAAGGCGCATTGATACAAATAGAGCGATAAGCAACATGCTATTTAACATGCCAAAATCCAAGGAAGAGCTGCATGTGGGTCCTGAAAAAACAGGTAGAGTGATCGTTAACGAAACCACCTTGAAAATCCCCCATACGTCTGTGTTTCTTGCTATCTTGGTGTGTTTATCCTTCAAGAGGACCGGCGATCAGGCCACCAGATGGGGCCTGCGGGATCGGAACCTGAAAAGTAAAAAGAGGAAAAGTGACATTACGTGTGTATCCGGTGCCGGTTGAGCCGTACTGTGGATCACAAGCTAGCTATGCCTCCGTCGATACCGATGGAATTTTCAGTGCGTAGTTATGTACGCACGGTACGAATGCCACCACTTGATCGGGACTGCGACGGAGGCCGAATTGCTAGTCGAGCTCTTGATGAGCCGAGCTGTCCTGCTGCAGGGTAGTCCGGACCCTCTTGACGGTGTTCGCGGGCTCGGCAGCCGAATTAAGGTTCTGCTTGAGAAGGCTGCTCTGTACCTCTGCTGCTAAGGCAGCTGTGTGCTCTTCTGTATGGACAGAGTGTTCCGTATTTCCATTGACCGTTATGACGCCACGTGGACCGGGCATCTTGAGCTTAAGATAAGCATAGTGTGGCACTGCGTTGAATCGAGAGAATGCGGTCCGTCCGAGCAGTGTGTGATAGCCGCTGCGAAAAGGGACGATGTCAAAGATTAACTCCTCGCTTCGGAAATTGTCCGGAGTTTCGAAGACAACCTCTAGTGTGATTGATCCCGTACAGCGGGCCTCTACACCTGGTATGACTCCTTTAAAGGTAGTCTTTGTGGGTTTGATCCGTGATGGATTAATGCCCATTTTGCGCACCGTATCCTGATAGAGCAGATTGAGGCTACTACCTCCGTCCATAAGGACGCGCGTTAGGTGAAATCCATCAATGATTGGGTCGAGGACTAGCGCGGCTGAACCGCCATGACGGATACTAGTCGTATGATCCCGACGATCAAAGGTGATCGGTAATGACGACCATGGATTGAATTTTGGGGCGACTGGCTCTATCGCGTAGACATCCCTGAGTGCGCGCTTGTGCTCCCTTTTGGGGATGTGTGTAGCATATATTATGTTCACTGTTTTGACTTGAGGGGGAAACTTCTTCTGTCCCCCTATGTTCGGTTGCCGGGGCTCCTCGTCATCGTCCTCGCTTTGCGATCCTTATTCCTTGTTCTCAGCGTTTAATTTGCCGGCCTGTTTAAAAACCCAAGAATTTCTGTTGGTATGATTGGCTGGTTAGTCTGGGGTGCCATGTATCCGGCACGGACGATCGAGTATGTGGTCCAGGCTAGATGGTCCCTGATTGTTTCTTTTATACGGTTTCTTCCGCTGGCTGGACTGGGAGCCGCTGAATCCGGCGTTGACTGTAGTGTCGTCGGTATTATCGCCATTGCTTCGGCGTTTGTGTCTGTTACGTCGGAGCTTGCCGCTGCTGTTTTTGACCTCGGAGGGGCCTGCCTCGCTGGCTGTGTTTTTACTATGAGCCAGCCAACTATCCTCACCCGCGCAAAAGCGGGTCATGAGTGCCGTAAGGGCTGCCACAGATTTTTGCTTTTCTTGGGCGAGGTGGCGGGCGATCTATTCGTCATGGATGCGGTGTTTAAAGGCCGTTAGGGCTTCGGCATCCGGACAGTCGACGATCTAGTTCTTTTTAGTTAGGAACCTAGTCCAGAATTTCCTGGCTGACTCTCCAGGCTGTTGAACTATGTGGCTTAAGTCATCAGCGTCTGGTGGCCGGACATATGTACCTTGGAAGTTGTCGAGGAAGGCTTCTTCCAAGTCCTCCCAGCTATCGATAGAATTTTCAGGCAGGCTGTTTAACCAATGCCGAGCTGGTCCTTTAAGCTTTTGTGGGAGGTATTTGATAGCGTGGAGGTCATCTCCGCGAGCCTTGTGAATGTGGAGGATAAAGTCCTCGATCCATACCGTGGGATCAGTTGTCCCGTCGTATGATTCAATATTCACGGGTTTGAACCCTTCGGGGAATTCATGATCCATTACTTCATCAGTGAAGCAAAGAGGGTGTGCGGCGCCTCTATATCTGGCCGCATCGTGACGTAGCTCCGATGTGGTCCGTCTGCGGTTGTCGGTCCGGGCGTGACTAGGTTTGTCACGCCCGAATAGGTAGCCATCATCGCGTGTCGAGGGACGTCCTTGCGATCCGTAAATCGATCTGGTATATCCTGCTCTACTATCCAGGTCCTGCCGAAGGTCGTATGTATGACCCCAAACTGTTTTGTCTCTATTTTTACGTGGTGGTGGGGCGGGCTGCTGTTCGACCTGAGTTGTCGCTTTATCCCGACCGCGTGGTGGTCGGTCCGCCGCACTGTCCCGACCGCGTAGTGGTCTATCGACCGCATTACGCGAGGGAGGTATGGGCTCTGGCGCCTCTTCATCGAACTGAGGTAGCAATCTGTGCTTCGGGTAACTCTTGGCTGGGCGTCTGAGGCCGTATTCCTCGGTTGCCAGGACATCAGTCCACCTGTAGACGAGCAGATCTTGGTCAGCTTGAAGCTGCTGCTGCTTCTTTTTCAGGCTCCTTGCGGTGGCTATTAGCTGGCACTTGAAGCGCTCCTGCTCGAGAGGTTCCTCAGGCACAATGAAATCTTCGTTGCCGAGGCTTTCCTCATCCTCGGAGAGCGGAAGATAACTACCGTCCTCTGAGTCGTTGGGCATGGCCTGTTCATCGGGGCTAACTTGCCCGTTTTCTTGTTCCTCCTGTTCGGATGTTACCTCAACAGGGTCTTCATTGTTTTCGGCATCGTCCGGAGTATTATTTTCTCCGGTGCTAGTATTGCTGTCTTTTGAACGACGTGACTTAGAGCGCCACCGAGGACGCCGGCGTTTGGGCTGTGTCTCAGGAGGTTTATTCTCAACTTGATTTTCTTTGTCATCGTCGTTGGTTGCTTTGGGTGTATCCACCATGTACACATCGTATGAAGAAGTGGCCGTCCAGTGTCCAGTAAATGACGGGTTTTGGCCTTGCTCCTCATCGGCATCGTCGTCCATACCGTCGATGTCGTCGGAGCCATAGTCAAGCATGCCGGTTAAGTCCTCGACAGTGGCTATGAAGTGGGTGGCGGGTGGGAAGCGAAATTCTCCATCATCAGCCCCTAGTTCGAACCGGACATAGTTTGGCTGTGAGTCCCCCGCCAAGGACAGGTTTTAATGAGTTTAGCACATCGTCAAAGGGCGAGTGCTGGAAGTTGTCTGCGGCGCTGAATTCGAAGATCGATAACTAATCAAGCTCAGCGTCCGCGGATGCACATGGTTCAGAACTTACGGCCGGAGACGAGTCCAGAGTTCTGGTGACACAAATATCGTGTGAGGTGAAGTCTATGTGTAGCTCCAACGCCGTGGAGTCTGTAACCTCCGTGGCGGGGTTGAGCTTCCCGTCCTCGGATGACGCGGTTTGCTCCGGATCTATAGCCAGAGCAGTTACGGAAGCTATCTCCTGGATGCGGTCTGATGACGGATTTAAGTCATGTTCAATGGGGCGACAAGGAGCGGTCGCCGCGGTCTCAAATCCGTCGAAGATCAAGTCTCCCCGGATGTCCGCGACGTAGTTCAAGCTTCCAACTCTGACCTGATGCCCAGGGGCGTAGCTATCGATCTGCTCCAGATGGCCAAGCGAATTGTCCAATAGTGCGAAGCCGCCGAATACGAAGATCTGTCCAGGGAGAAAGGTCTCTCCTTGGATTGCATCATTGATGATGATTGAAGGGGCCATCAAACCTTTTGGGGACGGCACAGTGGAACTCTCAATGAAAGCACCAATGTCGGTGTCATAACCGGCGGATCTCGGGTAGGGGGTCCCAAACTGTGCGTCTAAGGTCGATGGTAACATGAGACAGGGGACACGATGTTTACCCAGGTTCGGGCCCTCTCTATGGAGGTAATACCCTACTTCCTGCTTGATTGATGTTGATTAATATGAGTATTACAAGAGTTGATCTACCACGAGATCGTAATGGCTAAACCCTAAGAGTCTAGCCTGCATGACTATGGTAATGAGTCTCTCCTCCCTCCTCCGGTTTATATAGACACTGGGAGGACCTAGGGTTACACAAGGTCGGTTACAAAGAAAGGAATCTACACATTTGATCGCCAAGCTTGCCTTCCATGCCAAGGAGAGTCCCATCCGGACACGGGTAAAAGTCTTCGGTCTTTGTATCTTCACAGCCCATCATTCTAGCCCATGGCTAACAGGCCGGACGCCCGAGGAACCCTTAGTCCAGGACTCCCTCATCGATGCCCATCTTGCGGACTGTATCCTGATAGAGCAGGTTGAGGCTGCTGCCACCGTCCATGAGGACTCGTGTGAGGTGGAATCCATCAATGATTGGGTGGAGGACAAGTGCGGCTGAACCGCCATGACGGATACTGGTCGGATGATCCCTGCGATCGAAGGTGGTCGGGCAGGATGACCATGGGTTGAATTTTGGGGCGACTGGCTCTATCGCGTAGACGTCCCTGAGTGCTCGTTTGCGCTCCCTCTTGGGGATATGGGTAACATATATCATGCTCACCGTTTTAACCTGGGGGGGCTTCTTCTGTCCACCTGTGTTCGGCGGACGGGGCTCCTTGTCGTCGTCCTCACTTTGCGACCCCTTCTCCTTCTTCTCGGTATTTAACTTGTCGGCCTACTTAAAGACCCAACAACTTTGGTTGGTAGCTTCCCGGAAGAGGATGCCCAGCTGGCCCCGATCCATGGTGGTTGACACCAGCGCTTGTTGAAGTTGCAGGCAGACTGTTTCCAATACAACCCTGCCCATGCCAGATTGTACAACCACTCCGATAGCCTTCAGAAGCGCCATAGCCTCCGCGTGAAGGACAGAGCTCAGCCCTGTCAGCGCCCCAGCCACAGCCACAGCGACATCACCGTCAGAATCCCTGGCTATTGCACCCCAACCACCCTGGGAAGAGTTGGCATGGAAAGAGGCATCCAGGTTGATCTTGACAAAGTCCATTGGGGGCGGCTGCCATTGTTGTGCTTGTACGGGACTCGAACTTTTTTGCTTTGGCCCCCGGTGAGGGAGTCCTGGACTAAGGGGTCCTCGGGCGTCCGGCCTCTTAGCCATGGGCCGGACTGATGGGCCGTGAAGATGCGAAGACCGAAGACTACACCCATGTCTGGATGGGACTCTCCTTGGCGTGGAAGGCAAGCTTGGCGACCAAATATGTAGATTCCTTTCTTTGTAACCGACCTTGTGTAACCCTAGATCCTCCCGGTGTCTATATAAACCGGAGGACTTAGTCCGGAAGGAGAGACTCACTACCATAGTCATACAGGCTAGACTTCTAGGGTTTAGCCATTATGATCTCGTGGTAGATCAACTCTTGTAATACTCATATTGAAGATCAATCAAGCAGGATGTAGGGTATTACCTCCATAGAGAGGGCTCGAACCTTGGTAAACATCCTGTCCCCTATCTCCTGTTACCATCGACCTTAGACGCACAGTTCGGGACCCTACCCGAGATCCGCCGGTTTTGACACCGACATTGGTGCTTTCATTGAGAGTTCCACTATGCCATCCTCAATAGGTCTGATGGCTCCTTCTATCGTCCATAGCGACGCTGTCCAAGGGGAGACCTTCATTCCTGGACAGATCTTCGTATTCGGCGGCTTCGTACTGCAGGCCAACTCGCTTGGACATCTGGAGCAGATCGATAGCCCAAGTGGGACACCCCTCTCAACTGGGCCTTGAACGAACTTAAGGGACTCCCTTTGGGCCAGCGGCCGCAATATGGTCGTGTGCAAAGCGATGGATACGGCGCCACATGGAAGGTGTTTTACAACGAGGGCCCAGAGGCCAAGAAGCAGAAAAAGAAGTTTAGTCAGGCGGACATCAACGCGAAGGTGAAGCTTGCGGTCGAGAAAAAAGCAGCTGAGGACGCGAAAAAAACAGCCGAGGAGAAAAATGAGTTGCTACAGCAGGCAGTCAATGCAGCTGTAACTGCCTGCAGAAATGATTTTGCTACTAACTTGGTTCCAGCTATCATCAACTAGACGAACAAAAATCCAGACAAGATGGTACATGATTTCCCGTTGCCCAGTTTCGTCGGGAGCAACTCCACGAACAACAACACCATCGCACCATCACTTGCTCACACAACCGGGCCTCCTCTCGCAGTCGCTCCCGCTCATAGCAGCCCGTCCTCAGTCTCTGGCGCGCTTGGTGGGCCTTCGTCTTTGGCTGAGCTCGACGCCGTCACGGTAATTACATGTCGCAGCAACATATATATATAGAATATTCCATTTTCGTTGCCTTTCGGATGTTTTACGCCACAGACATATGTGTTTGCAGCCCAAAGAAACCCCGTGCACCATACTCTACTTGATCAAAGGCTAGAAGGTGGACGTGGGAAAGGGGATGATAATTAACCCCTTGTGTCGGTGTCAAAACCGGCGGATCTCGGGTAGGGGGTCCCGAACTGTGCGTCTAAGGCGGATGGTAACAGGAGGCAAGGGACACAATGTTTACCCAGGTTCGGGCCCTCTCTATGGAGGTAATACCCTACTTCCTGCTTGATTGATCTTGATGAATATGAGTATTACAAGAGTTGATCTACCACGAGATCGTAGAGGCTAAACCCTAGAAGCTAGCCTATGGTATGATTGTTGTTGTCCTACGGACTAAACCCTCCGGTTTATATAGACACTGGAGGGGGCTAGGGTTACACAGAGTCGGTTACAACAGAAGGAGATGTACATATCTGTATCGCCAAGAGAGTCCCATCCGGACACGGGACGAAGTCTTCAATCTTTTATCTTCATAGTCCAACAGTCCGGCCAAAGGATATAGTCCGGCTGTCCGGATACCCCCTAATCCAGGACTCCCTCAGTAGCCCCTGAACCACGCTTCAAAGACGATGAGTCCGGCGCGCAGATTGTTTTCGGCATTGCAAGGCGGGTTCCTCTCCGAATACTCCATAGAAGATTTTGAACACAAGGATAGTGTCCGGCTCTGCAAAACAAGTTCCACATACCATCGTAGAGAGAATAATATTTCCACAAATCTAATCTGCTGACGTATTACAGCATGACATCACGCCATGGCCCGGTCATTATTCGAACCATTTTTCGCAACCAGCCACCGCACATATCGCGAGGCAATTTCCTAGGCACGTCTTGTCGAAGCAGAGATCGTGTCCCCTTATCACGGGATTCTCATCAATACGGACGTGGGTAACCCGACCGCGCCATCAATTACGGCGCTTGGGGATCAAGCAAGTTTTACTAGGCAAGTGGGGGTGCATAGTTTCGTCCGCCTTTATAAAGGGATAAGGACCTCACCTGTTTCATCCACGCCTTCTTCTCTCTCGCATATCCATTCTTGCACACTCGAGCTCCAACTCCCAAGCTTGCACCTTTTCTCCTCAAACCGCTTCAATCATGTCCGGAGCGGGGGGCAAGTGGATGAAATCCTCCGTCACGGAGGAGGACATCAAGAAGCTGCGGGGAGCCGGATACTTGGCCGCGGATATCCCGCACCGCCTGCCCGGCGCGGGGCAGATCGTCCCTACCCCGGAACCTTACGAGAGGGTAGTCTTCCTCACCCACTTCGTCCGCGGACTGGGATTTCCTCTCCACCCATTCGTCCGCGGCCTCATGTTCTACTACGGCCTGGACTTCCATGACCTGGCCCCAAACTTCATCCTCAACATCTCGGCGTTTATCGTCGTGTGCGAGGCCTTCCTCCGCATCCAGCCCCACTTCGGCCTGTGGCTGAAGACCTTCAATGTCAAGCCGAAGGTTGTAGGCGGCCAGCAAGCGGAATGCGGTGGCGCCATGGTGGGAAAAATGCCCAATGTCACATGGCTCGAGGGCTCCTATGTGGAGACCATAAAGGGGTGGCAATGGGGGTGGTTCTACATCACCGAGCCGTGCGACACCAACTGGGTGGCGGCCCCCGAGTTCTGATCCGGAATCCCCACGCGGCTCACCTCCTGGAAAGAGAAGGGCATGTCCTGGGGTAACCCGGTAGAGCTGACCGGACTCCAGACCTGCATCAGGAACATGATGAGCAAGAAAATCAAGCTTGTCAACATGGTCGAGGTCATGCTCTTCCGCCGGATCCTCCCGTGTCCACAACGGGTATTCAATATGTGGGAGTTCGACCCGGCCGAGCACCAGACGCTGCAGGAGCTTTTTGGCACGACGCATAAGGACGTCTGGAAGGTGCTGTTTAAAGGCGTCGAGGTAC
Organism: Triticum aestivum; assembly: GCF_018294505.1. Taxonomy (NCBI): domain Eukaryota; kingdom Viridiplantae; phylum Streptophyta; class Magnoliopsida; order Poales; family Poaceae; genus Triticum; species Triticum aestivum. The sequence goes on along the minus strand of NC_057799.1, from coordinate 649,332,650 downwards.
CTCCTCCCCTTACCGAGGACCGCGGAGTCAGCGCAAAGCGCCACGCCAATCCGGTAGGGTTTTACACATCATAAGATGTTTAGTTTCCTCAGTTTGATCATATGCAGGGTCTAAGCCCTCATGCCTTTGACAGGACTAGGTGGAGACGGCCGAGCGGATTGACTGCCCCGCCCCCCTGCCCGAAGATCCAGCAGACGTTCTCCTAACGGAGATGCTGACTCCGGCACCTTATGAGGTGCCCACGAAGACGGCCAAGAAGAAGGCCACGGGGACCCGACAGGGTCTCCGGCGCAAGGTTGTGTCGGACTCATCATCCGAACACTCCGAGGCGCACTGCTCCCACGACGACGAGGAGGAAGAGGAAAGTTCTCCCCCAGCCGGGGGAGACAAGAAAAGGAAGGCCGCCCCAACCGGGGAGGCCGAAGGGTCCAAGAAAGGAAGGACCCTCCTTTCGGACTGCTCCACGACCGCCGCCCACAGGGACGACGAGTGGTTGCCCAGGGACAAGCCCCTGGCGAAGTCGTAAGTATCCGGATACCATAATAATTATTGATATATTTTATTGCACTGCTTCTCATCACGCCGAACATGATTATGCAGTCCGTCCCGAGCCCATATCGACGTATCTTCGTCGGATGGTTCTTTGGACCCGTCGGATATGAATAGTGATTCACTTCCGACCGCCTCCACCCCTTGCCCTACGGACAACGCCGAGGTGTTATCTCCAAAGGCACCGAGCCGGGGGGAGTTAGTCCTGGAGGCGCCTCAAGGCGACACTCTGGACCCTAGGTGCAAAGGGAGCAAGACTTCCATGGGCTCCGAGTTCGGCCTGCAGCCGAACACCGCGCCGGAGCCTCCAGTGTTTCCGGATTCTGTCAGGCGACCCTCTGTGAAGAGGGGCAAGCCGCCCGTGCCGGTGACCTCTGTCCATCCAGAGGCACCAGACAACTTGCTGGAAGCGCTCCAAGGCGCTTCCATCGACGAAGAGCACCGCACTATCATGAGTGCGGTGATGGAGAAGGTTCAGTCCGCCAAAAGCGGACTAACTGAAGCTTGCGCCAGCCTCCTAACAGGCTTTGAGGTAAGTAATTAAATTATAGGGAAATATCACCGCACAGACAGTAGCCCCTGATGCTCTGTTTGGCGTTCGCGAAGAAAAGCCGAATAGAGGATCGAATAATAGTCGCAGGAGTCTAATTATAGTATGTCTATGTGAATCTGCAGGCTTCCCTGCTGGCCGCTGCCGCACATACTGCGGAGGTCGCCGCACTACAACAGGACCTGGAGCGATCCAAGGAAGAGCTCGGCCTTGCCAAGAGGCAGCTCGAGGAGAACAAAGGTAAGCAATACCTTGTCAATATGAAAAAAAAAGATTTGGTTGCAGGATAACAGGATCATCATGAATTTTGCCAGGGGCCACGACCGAAGTGGCGACCCTCAAGAAGGCGCTGTCCGAGGCCGAAAACAAAGCGACCAAGGAGCGCACTGAGCGAGAAAGACACGAAGCCCGGGTAGGTGAGGTGCAGCAAGAGCTCCAGGTGCTCATCAAGAAGCATGAGTCCCTGGAGCTTGACTCGAGGACGTGAGAGTTCGAGCTTGCCCAGGCCCTCGAAAGTGTTAAAAATGCCAAGGCCGAAGCCCATAAGGCTGTTGGAAATATGCGCTAGAGGCAATAATAAATGGTTATTATTATATTTCTTTGTTCATGGTAATTGTCTATTATTCATGCTATAATTGTATTGTCCAGAAATCGTAATACATGTGTGAATACATAGACCACAACCTGCCCCTAGTAAGCCTCTAGTTGACTAGCTCGTTGATCAACAGATAGTCATGGTTTCCTGACTATGGACATTGGATGTCATTGATAACGGGATCACATCATTAGGAGAATGATGTGATGGACAAGACCCAACTTAAGCATAGCATAAAAGATCGTGTAGTTTTCGTTTGCTAGAGCTTTTCCAATGTCAAGTATCTTTTCCTTAGACCATGAGATCGTGCAACTCCCGGATACCGTAGGAGTGCTTTGGGCGTGCCAAACGTCACAACGTAACTGGGTGACTATAAAGGTGCATTACGAGTATCTCCGAAAGTGTCTGTTGGGTTGGCACGGATCGAGACTGGGATTTGTCACTCCGTGTGACGGAGAGGTATCTCTGGGCCCACTCGGTAATGCATCATCATAATGAGCTCAATGTGACTAAGGCGTTAGTCACGGGATCGTGCATTGCGGTACGAGTAAAGAGACTTGCCGGTAACGAGATTGAACAAGGTATTGGGATACCGACGATCGAATCTCGGGCAAGTAACATACCGATTGACAAAGGGAATTGCATACGGATTGATTGAATCCTCGACACCCGTGGTTCATCCGATGAGATCATCGTGGAACATGTGGGAGCCAACATGGGTATCCAGATCCCGCTGTTGGTTATTGACTGGAGAGGCGTCTCGGTCATGTCTGCATGTCTCCCGAACCCGTAGGGTCTACACACTTAAGGTTCGGTGACGCTAGGGTTGTAGAGATATATGTATGCGGAAACCCGAAAGTTGTTCGGAGTCCCGGATGAGATCCCGGACGTCACGAGAGGTTCCGGAATGGTCCGGAGGTGAAGAATTATATATAGAAAGTCCAGTTTCGGCCACCGGGAAAGTTTCGGGGGTTACCGGTATTGTACCGGGACCACCGGAAGGGTCCCGGGGGTCCACCGGGTGGGGCCACCTATCCCGGAGGGCCCCGTGGGCTGAAAGTGGAAGGGAACCAGCCCTTAGTGGGCTGGGGCGCCCTCCTTGGGCCTCCCCCCATGCGCCTAGGGTTGGAAACCCTAGGGGGGGGGAGTTCCCCCTTGCCTTGGGGGGCAAGGCACCCCTTCCCCCCCACTTGGCCGCCTCCCCCCCCCTTTGGATCTGATCTCCAGGGCCGGCGCCCCCCCAGGGGGCCTATATAAAGGGGGGAGGGAGGGCAGCACACAACAGCCTTGGGCGCCTCCCTCCTCCCCTGCAACACCTCTCTCTCTCTCGCAGAAGCTCGGCGAAGCCCTGCAGGAGACCTGCTACATCCACCACCACACCGTCGTGCTGCTGGATCTCCATCAACCTCTCCTTCCCCCTTGCTGGATCAAGAAGGAGGAGACGTCGCTGCACCGTACGTGTGTTGAACGCGGAGGTGCCGTCCGTTCGGCACTCGGTCATCGGTGATTTGGATCACGGCGAGTACGACTCCGTCATCCACGTTCATTGGAACGCTTCCGCTCGCAATCTACAAGGGTATGTAGATGCACTCCTTTCCCCTCGTTGCTAGTAGACTCCATAGATGCATCTTGGTGAGCGTAGATATTTTTTTAAATTATGCTACGATTCCCAACAGTGGTATCAGAGCCAGGTTTATGCGTAGTTACTATGCACGAGTAGAACACAAAGCAGTTGTGGGCGTTGAGTTTGCCAATTCTTCTTGCCGCTACTAGTCGTTTCATGTTTCGGCGGCATTGTAGGATGAAGCGGCCCGGACCGACCTTACACGTACGCTTACGTGAGACAGGTTCCACCGATTGACATGCACTAGTTGCATAAGGTGGCTAGCGGGTGTCTGTCTCTCCTACTTTAGTCGGAACGGATTCGATGAAAAGGGTCCTTATGAAGGGTAAATAGAAATTGGCAAATCACGTTGTGGTCATACGTAGGTAAGAAAACGTTCTTGCTAGAAACCTACAAACCACGTAAAAACTTGCAACAACAATTAGAGGACGTCTAACTTGTTTTTGCAGCAAGTGATATATGTGATATGATATGGCCAGAAGATGTGATGAATGATATATGTGATGTATGAGATTGATCATATTCTTGTAATAGGAATCACGACTTGCATGTCGATGAGTATGACAACCGGCAGGAGCCATAGGAGTTGTCTTTATTATTTTGCATGACCTGCGTGTCATTGAATAACGCCATGTAAATTACTTTACTTTGTTGCTAAACGCGTTAGCCATAGAAGTAGAAGTAATCGTTGGCGTGACGACTTCATGAAGACACAATGATGGAGATCATGATGATGGAGATCGTGGTGTCATGCCGGTGACGAAGATGATCATGGTGCCCCGAAGATGGAGATCAAAGGAGCATAATGATATTGGCCATATCATGTCACTATTTGATTGCATGTGATGTTTATCATGTTTTTGCATCTTATTTGCTTAGAACGATGGTAGTAAGTAAGATGATCCCTTATAATAAATTTCAAGAAAGTGTTCACCCTAACTGTGCACCGTTGCGAAGGTTCATTGTTTCGAAGCACCACGTGATGATCGGGTGTGATAGATTCTAACGTTCGAATACAACGGGTGTTGACGAGCCTAGCATGTACAGACATGGCCTCGGAACACACGCAATACACTTAGGTTGACTTGACGAGCCTAGCATGTCCATACATGTCCTCGGAACACGGAGGACCGAAAGGTCGAGCATGAGTCGTATAGAAGATACGATCAACATGGAGATGTTCACCGATCTTGACTAGTCCGTCTCACGTGATGATCGGACACGGCCTAGTTAAAATCGGATCATGTAACACTTAGGTGACTAGAGGGATGTCTTTCTAAGTGGGATTTCATTAAATAATTTGATTAGATGAACTTAATTATCATGAACTTAGTCTAAAATCTTTACACTATGTCTTGTAGATCAAATGGCCAACGTTGTCCTCAATTTCAACGCGTTCCTAGAGAAAACCAAGCTGAAAGATGATGGCAGCAACTATACGGACTGGGTCCGGAACCTGAGGCTCATCCTCATAGTAGCCAAGAAAGATTATGTCTTAGAAGCACCGCTAGGTGAAGCACCAATCCCAGAGAACCAAGACGTTATGAACGCTTGGCAGCAGCGTGCTGATGATTACTCCCTCATTCAGTGCGGCATGCTTTACAGCTTAGAACCGGGTCTCCAAAAGCGTTTTGAGAAACATGGAGCATATGAGATGTTCGAGGAGCTGAAACTGGTTTTTCAAGCTCATGCCCGGGTCGAGAGATATGATGTCTCCAACAAGTTCTTCAGCTGTAAAATGGAGGATAACAGTTCTGTTAGTGAGCACATACTCAGAATGTCTGGGTTGCACAACCGCTTGTCTCAGCTGGGAGTTAATCTCCCGGATGACGCGGTCATTGACAGAATCCTCCAGTCGCTTCCACCAAGCTACAAGAGCTTTGTGATGAACTACAATATGCAGGGGATGGAAAAGACCATTCCCGAGGTATATTCAATGCTGAAATCAGCGGAAGGGGAGATCAGAAAAGAACATCAAGTGTTGATGGTGAATAAAACCACTAAGTTCAAGAAGGGCAAGGGTAAGAAGAACTTCAAGAAGGACGGCAAGGGAGTTGCCGCGCCCGGTAAACCAGTTACTGGGAAGAAGTCAAAGAATGGACCCAAGCCCGAGACTGAGTGCTTTTATTGCAAGGGAAGTGGTCACTGGAAGCGGAACTGCCCCAAATACTTAGCGGACAAGAAAAAGGCCGGCAACACCCAAGGTATATGTGATATACAAGTAATTGATGTGTACCTTACCAGTACTCGTAGTAGCTCCTGGGTATTTGATACCGGTGCGGTTGCTCATATTTGTAACTCAAAGCAGGAACTACGGAATAAACGGAGACTGGCGAAGGACGAGGTGACGATGCGTGTCGGGAATGGTTCCAAGGTTGATGTGATCGCCATCGGCACGCTACCTCTGCATCTACCCACGGGATTAGTTTTAAACCTCAATAATTGTTATTTAGTGCCAGCTTTGAGCATGAACATTGTATCTGGATCTCGTTTAATTCGAGATGGCTACTAATTTAAATCCGAGAATAATGGTTGTTCTATTTATTTGAGAGATATGTTTTATCGTCATGCCCCGCTGGTCAATGGTTTATTTTTGATGAATCTCGAATGTGATGTTACACATGTTCATAGTGTGAATACCAAAAGATGTAAAGTTGATAACGATAGTCCCACATACTTGTGGCACTGCCGTCTTGGTCACATTGGTGTCAAGCGCATGAAGAAGCTCCATGCAGATGGACTTTTGGAGTCTCTTGATTACGAATCATTTGACACGTGCGAACCATGCCTCATGGGTAAGATGACCAAGACTACGTTCTCCGGAACAATGGAGCGAGCAACCAACATATTGGAAATCATACATACCGATGTGTGTGGTCCAATGAGTGTTGAGGCTCGCGGAGGATATCGTTATGTTCTCACTCTCACTGATGATTTAAGTAGATATGGGTATGTCTACCTAATGAAACACAAGTCTGAAACCTTTGAAAAGTTCAAGGAATTTCATAGTGAAGTTGAGAATCAACGTGACAGGAAAATAAAATTCTTACGATCAGATCGTGGTGGAGAATATTTAAGTCACGAATTTGGTACACACTTAAGGAAATGTGGAATAGTTTCACAACTCACGCCGCCTGGAACACCTCAGAGAAATGGTGTGTCCGAACGTCGTAATCGCACTCTATTGGATATGGTGCGATCTATGATGTCTCTTACCGATTTACCGCTCTCATTTTGGGGCTATGCTTTAGAGACTGCCGCATTCACTTTAAATAGGGCTCCGTCGAAATCCGTTGAGACGACACCGTATGAATTATGGTTTGGGAAGAAACCTAAGCTGTCGTTTCTAAAAGTTTGGGGATGCGATGCTTATGTCAAGAAACTTCAACCTGAAAAGCTCGAACCCAAGTCGGAAAAATGCGTCTTCATAGGATACCCTAAGGAAACTATTGGGTATACCTTCTACCTCAGATCCGAGGGCAAGATCTTCGTTGCCAAGAACGGGTCCTTTCTAGAGAAGGAGTTTCTCTCGAAAGAATTGAGTGGGAGAAAAGTGGAACTTGATGAGGTGATAGTCACCACTTCCGAACCGGAAAGTAGCGCAGCGCGGGAAAATGTTCCTGTGGTGCCTACACCGACTGGGGAGGAAGTTAATGATGATGATCATGAAGCTTCGGGTCAAGTTACTGAACTTCGTAGGTCCACAAGGACACGTTCCGCACCAGAGTGGTACGGCAACCCTGTCCTGGAAATCATGTTGTTAGACAACGGTGAACCTTCGAACTATGAAGAAGTGATGGCGGGCCCGGATTCCAATAAATGGCTCGAAGCCATGAAATCCGAGATAGAATCCATGTATGAAAACAAAGTATGGACTTTGACTGACTTGCCCGATGAGCGGCGAGCCATAGAAAACAAATGGATATTTAAGAAGAAGACGGACGCGGATGGTAATGTGACCATCTACAAAGCTCGACTTGTCGCTAAGGGTTATCGACAAGTTCAAGGGGTTTACTACGATGAGACTTTCTCACCCGTAGCGAAGCTGAAGTCCGTCCGAATCATGTTAGCAATTGCCGCATACTATGATTATGAGATATGGCAGATGGACGTCAAAACGACATTCCTTAACGGCTTCCTTAAGGAAGAGTTGTATATGATGCAGCCGGAAGGTTTTGTCGATCCTAAGAATGCTAACAAAGTATGCAAGCTCCAGCGCTCAATCTATGGGCTGGTGCAAGCATCTCGGAGTTGGAACATTCGCTTTGATGAGATGATCAAAGCGTTTGAGTTTACACAGACTTATGGAGAAGCCTGTGTTCACAAGAAAGTGAGTGGGAGCTCTGTAGCATTTCTCATATTATATGTGGATGACATACTATTGATGGGAAATGATATAGAATTCTTGGAAAGTATAAAGGCCTATTTGAATAAGTGTTTTTCAATGAAGGACCTTGGAGAAGCTGCTTATATATTAGGCATCAAGATCTATAGAGATAGATCAAGACGCCTCATTGGTCTTTCACAGTGTACATACCTTGACAAGATATTGAAGAAGTTCAGTATGGATCAGTCCAAGAAGGGGTTCTTGCCTGTATTGCAAGGTGTGCAATTGAGCACGGCTCAATGCCCGACCACGGCAGAAGATATAGAAGAGATGAGTGTCATCCCCTATGCCTTGGCCATAGGGTCTATTATGTATGCCATGCTGTGTACCAGACCTGATGTAAACCTTGCCGTAAGTTTGGTAGGAAGGTACCAAAGTAATCCCGGCAAGGAACACTGGACAGCGGTCAAGAATATCCTGAAGTACCTGAAGAGGACTAAGGATATGTTTCTCATTTATGGAGGTGACGAAGAGCTCGTCGTAAAGGGTTACGTCGACGCTAGCTTCGACACAGATCTGGATGACTCGAAGTCACAGACCGGATACGTGTATATTTTGAATGGAGCAGCAGTAAGCTGGTGCAGTTGCAAGCAAAGCATCGTGGCGGGATCTACATGTGAAGCGGAATACATGGCAGCCTCGGAGGCAGCACAGGAAGCAGTCTGGATGAAGGAGTTCATTACCGACCTAGGGGTGATTCCCAATGCGTCGGGCCCAATGACTCTCTTCTGTGACAACACTGGAGCTATTGCCCTTGCGAAGGAGCCCAGGTTTCACAGGAAGACCAGGCAAGCGACGCTTCAACTCCATTCGTGAAAGTGTTCAAAATGGAGACATAGATATTTGTAAAGTACATACGGACCTGAATGTAGCAGATCCGTTGACTAAACCTCTCCCTAGGGCAAAACATGATCAACACCAGGACGCAATGGGTATTCGACTCATCACAATGTAACTAGATTATTGACTCTAGTGCAAGTGGGAGACTGTTGGAAATATGCGCTAGAGGCAATAATAAATGGTTATTATTATATTTCTTTGTTCATGGTAATTGTCTATTATTCATGCTATAATTGTATTGTCCGGAAATCGTAATACATGTGTGAATACATAGACCACAACCTGTCCCTAGTAAGCCTCTAGTTGACTAGCTCGTTGTTCAAGAGATAGTCATGGTTTCCTGACTATGGACATTGGATGTCATTGATAACGGGATCACATCATTAGGAGAATGATGTGATGGACAAGACCCAACTTAAGCATAGCATAAAAGATCGTGTAGTTTTTGTTTGCTAGAGCTTTTCCAATGTCAAGTATCTTTTCCTTAGACCATGAGATCGTGCAACTCCCGGATACCGTAGGAGTGCTTTGGGTGTGCCAAACGTCACAACATAACTGGGTGACTTTAAAGGTGCATTCCGGGTATATCCGAAAGTGTCTGTTGGGTTGGCACGGATCGAGACTGGGATTTGTCACTCCGTGTGACGGAGAGGTATCTCTGGGCCCACTCGGTAATGCATCATCAGAATGAGCTCAATGTGACTAAGGCGTTAGTCACGGGATCATGCATTGCGATACGAGTAAAGAGACTTGCCGGTAACGAGATTGAACAAGGTATTGGGATACCGACGATCGAATCTCGGGCAAGTAACATACCGATTGACAAAGGGAATTGCATACGGATTGATTGAATCCTCGACACCGTGGTTCATCCGATGAGATCATCGTGGAACATGTGGGAGCCAACATGGGTATCCAGATCCCGCTGTTGGTTATTGACCGGAGAGGCGTCTCGGTCATGTCTGCATGTCTCCCGAACCCGTAGGGTCTACACACTTAAGGTTCGGTGACGCTAGGGTTGTAGAGATATATGTATGCGGAAACCCGAAAGTTGTTCGGAGTCCCGGATGAGATCCCGGACGTCACGAGAGGTTCCGGAATGGTCCGGAGGTGAAGAATTATATATAGAAAGTCCAGTTTCGGCCACCGGGAAAGTTTCGGGGGTTACCGGTATTGTACCGGTACCACCGGAAGGGTCCCGGGGGTCCACCGGGTGGGGCCACCTATCCCGGAGGGCCCCGTGGGCTGAAAGTGGAAGGGAACCAGCCCTTAGTGGGCTGGGGCGCCCCCCTTGGGCCTCCCCCCATGCGCCTAGGGTTGGAAACCCTAGGGGGGGAGTTCCCCCTTGCCTTGGGGGGCAAGGCACCCCTTCCCCCCCACTTGGCCGCCGCCCCCCCTTTGGATCTGATCTCTAGGGCCGGCGACCCCCCCCCCAGGGGGGCCTATATAAAGGGGGGGAGGGAGGGCAGCACACAACAGCCTTGGGCGCCTCCCTCCTCCCCTGCAACACCTCTCTCTCTCTCTCTCGCAGAAGCTCGGCGAAGCCCTGCAGGAGACCCGCTACATCCACCACCACACCGTCGTGCTGCTGGATCTCCATCAACCTCTCCTTCCCCCTTGCTGGATCAAGAAGGAGGAGACGTCGCTGCACCGTACGTGTGTTGAACGTGGAGGTGCCGTCCGTTCGGCACTCGGTCATCGGTGATTTGGATCACGGCGAGTACGACTCCGTCATCCACGTTCATTGGAACGCTTCCGCTCGCGATCTACAAGGGTATGTAGATGCACTCCTTTCCCCTCGTTGCTAGTAGACTCCATAGATGCATCTTGGTGAGTGTAGAAAAAAATTTAAATTATGCTACGATTCCCAACAAAGGCCCTCCAGGAAGTTGAGGCGGTGAAGAAGATAGCGGCGGGTAAGGCATTCATTATGCAAAGTAGGTATGCGAAAGAAAATTTCCTTTCACTTACCCGATTTCGAAGCTCTCCAGGAGCGTTCGCAGATCTGCCTCGTAGTGTGTCTGACGCTATGGAGTTCTACCGGGCTGGGGAGGGAAGCTCGACGGAGAAGTTGTTCTGGTCTCAGTACACTGGGACCGAACACCCGATGCCCGTGAGCGACCAGCTGAAGCAACTGGTCGAGCTCCTCAAGGCGGCCGAACAGGCCATGAGGGGCCTTATAGTACGGATGTGGCCTGGCGGCTCCCTACCCAACAGCTACTTCGGCCTGGTGAGGCGGCTCGTAGATGCCTGCCCACGGCTGGAAGTCATCAAGCGGTCCATCTGCATCGAAGGTGCACGCAGGGCTCTTGCCCGTGCAAAGGTGCACTGGGCGAAGATGGACACCGAAAAGCTGGTGAAGGAGGGGCCGCCGCAGGGCAAGGAGCATCGCCACCCCGATATGTATTATGAAAGTGTCCTGAAGGGTGCCCGTCTCATGGCGGACGAATGTACCAAAGATGTAATCTTTGAATGAACTTGCTCATGTGATCCTTGTGTTCATGAAAACTAGTTCATGTTTGTTAGGCAACGCTTTTGTATTTAAAATATTACCTTCTGTGCGGCTGTTTATAAATTCTGAGAGTTGCTATTCGTCGGCTTCTGCCCCCATGCAACTAGTGCTGGGGTGTTCGGGATGAATCAGAGCACTCTTTTTCCCATTCTTGGGTCCTTCGAGGGAGGTGTTCAGTGCAACGAACCAGGCAATCGGACTATAATGCTTTATTGCTCTCACTTAGCCATAAAAGTCTATAATTTTAAATTTTTGGCGAAGCCCCTAGTCTTCGGAAAGCCGAATTTGGGGCGCTATACACGCCTAAGCCAGACAAGGCCGGCTCCTCGCCCGAAGCGGAAAAAGTCTTTAGGGACTTGAGACCTCTCGAACAGCGACCAGCTCTCGCCTCATCATGACAGTCAGTTTTAGCTTTCTCTACTAAGGTGCTCGGCCGGAAGAACCGGGGCACAATCGCAGTAGTTCTCCCAGTGCTACCTTAGCCGATATAGCGGAACGTAAGGTACCAAAACATGGGAGCCAGGCAAACCCAACCATTGACCCAAGACATGATCCGGAGCTGATGCATATAATGCTATAAGTTCGGGGTGCCGCACTATCAAAAGTGTTCGGACTTCTCACGCCGAATTATGGGGTATACGGAAGCCCCTGGAGTATTTGCCGTACCACAGTGTACGGGTGCTGATTGTCATAGATAAGCATATATATGAAAGAATATAGAATTCAATAACAGACTAGTACTATGCATTGTTTATTTAAGAGATGCGTTAAAGCATAATGATACAAATGGTGCGGAAAGCAAACAATAGGACTATTTGACATGTCCCATCCAAGGGCAAGATGCGGACTGGTATCTTAAAACAGGTATTTAGCTCGTTATCAGAGACCACCTGGGGATTCCATTTCTACGACGTAGCTTCCTGCCTCCTTGGGTGTTGTATCATGTGTCCGGCTACCGTACTGCCGGACAAGGCTTCCAGAGAGTAGAGTCCTGAAAGAGAGAGAGTGATGAAGGTAGTAAGCCCCTAGTGCGATTAAACCGCATTGTGGGACGTGCCGTGATCGTGCCCCCGCCTACACCCATGGTATTTTCAATGCGTAATTATGCACACGTGGGACGGACTTTGCCGTTGTACTAAGACTAGGGCGGGGGCCGAATTGCTAGGCGAGCTCTGAGCGTGCCAGGCGATCCTGTTGCTGGTTATTCCGGACGCGCTTGAAGGTGTCCGAGGGCTTGATCGCCGAACTGGTGGATTGCCTCAAAAGGCTGCTTTGAGCTTCTGCTGCGAGGGCCGCAGTGTGCTCCTCCATACGGAGCGAGCGTTCTGTGTTTCCATTGACTGTGATGACCCCTCTAGGTCCTGGCATCTTGAGCTTGAGGTATGCGTAATGCGGTACCGCATTGAATCTTGCAAATGCGGTGCGCCTGAGCAGTGCGTGATAGCCGCTGCGGAACGGGACGATATCGAAGATTAACTCCTCGCTTCGGAAGTTGTCCGGAGATCCGAAGACCACTTCCAGTGTGATTGAGCCCGTACAATGGGCTTCTACACCTGGGATAACACCTTTAAAGGTCGTTTTCGTGGGTTTGATCCTCGAGGGGTCTATACCCATTTTGCACACTGTATCCTGGTAAAGCAGGTTCAGGCTGCTGCCGCCGTCCATAAAGACTCGAGTGAGGTGATATCCGTTGATGATTGGGTCTAGGACCAATGTGGCGGATCCGCCATGACGGATACTCATGGGGTGGTCCCTACGATCAAATGTGATCAGACAGGAGGACCATGGGTTGAACTTTGGGGCGACGGGCTCCATCGCGTATACGTCCCTTAGTGCACGCTTTCGTTCCCTTTTGGGGATGTGGGTTGCGTATATCATGTTTACTGTCCTCACTTGTGGGCGGAACCTGTTCTGTCCTCCCGTGTTCGGCGGCCAGGGCTCCTCCTCGTCATCGCTGTGCAGCCCCTTGTCCTTGCCTTCGGCATTTATCTTGCCGGCCTGCTTGAACACCCAGCATTCTCTGTTGATGTGATTGGCTGGCTTATCGGGGGTGCCTTGTATTTGACACGAGCGATCGAGTATGCGGTCCAAACTGGACGGGCCCGGAGTACTTCTTTTGAATGGCTTTTTCCGCTGACTGGATTTAGAGCCTCTGAATCCGGCAAGGACTGCCGTGCCCTCGGCGTTACCACCGTTGCTGCGGCGCTTGTGTTTGCTGCGACGTGACCTGTCGTTGCTGTCCTTGGTATCCGAAGTGCCAAGGTTCCTTGATATGTTATTGCTACGAGCCAGCTAGCTATCCTCTCCCGCGCAAAACCGGGTCATGAGTGTCGTGAGGGCTGCCATTGATTTCGGCTTTTCCTGACCGAGGTGCCGGGCGAGCCACTCATCACAGATGTTGTGCTTGAATGCCGCTAGGGCTTCTGCATCCAGACAGTCGACAATTTGGTTTTTCTTTTTTAGGAACCGTGTCCAAAATTGCCTGGCCGATTCCCCTGGCTGCTGAATTGTGTGGCTCAGGTCATCGGCGTCTGGTGGTCGCACATAACTACCCTGGAAATTGTCGAGAAATGCGTCTTCCAGATCCTCCCTACAGCCGACGGAGTCTGCTGGCAGGCTATTCAGCCAATGCCAAGCTGGTCCTTTGAGTTTTAACGGGAGGTACTTGATGGCATGTAGATCATCACCGCGGGCCATGTGGATGTGGAGGAGGAAGTCCTCGATCCATACCGCGGGATTTGTTGTACCATCATATGATTCGATGTTTACAGGTTTGAAACCTTCTGGGAATTCATGCTCCATTACTTCATTGGTGAAGCATAGGGGGTGTGTCGCGCCTTTGTGCTGGGCTATGTCGCGACGCAGCTCGTATGAGTCCTGCCTGCTGTATTCGGCCAGTCCGGAATTGCTTTTAATGTATCCTGCGAGGCGGTCACCGTCCCTTGTAGGGGCACGGCCCCGTGATCCATAGATTGATCTACCATGTCTTGCCCTATCTTCCAATATGTCTCGCAGGTCTCGCGTGTTTCCCGTTGCCTTGGTATGTTTGTTTGAATGGCGGCGGGGTGCAGGCTGATTTTCAGGCCGTACTGCCTCTCTATCTCGGCCACGGGGTGGCCGATCAGCCGCATCGAACGCGGGGTGACCTCTGGAAGGGCGTTCGAGTTCGTACTCCTCAACCTCAAGGACTTCAGTCCATCTATCTGCTAGCAGATCCTGATCAGCTCGAAGCTGTTGCTGCTTTTTCTTCAGGCTGTTTGCTGTGGCAATAAGTCGACGCTTGAAGCGCTCCTGCTCGACGGGATCCTCAGGCACGACGAATTCTTCGTAGTCGAGGCTCACTTCGTCTTCGGAGGGAGGCATATAATTGTCGTCCTCCGTTTCTCCCTCTGCCGCTCTCTTAGGAGGGCTGGCTTGTTCATCCTCCGGCTCTTGATCGTTCTGGAGGGGATTGTCATCATCTTCGGCACTGTCCGGAGTGTTGTTATCTCCTGTGCCGGTATCACCATTTTTACTGTGGCGAGACTGAGAGCGGCGCTGCTGACGTCGACGCTGGGGTTGCTTCTTGGAGGGGTCATCCTCCGTTGTCTTGTCGCTATTGCCTTCTTTGGGTGTGTCCACCATGTATATATCATATGATGAGGTGGCGGTCCAGTGCCCTGTGGGCAGTGGCTCCTGTTCGCCTCCGGCATCGGTGTCCATACCATCGATGTCTTTGGAGTCGAAGTCGAGCATGTCGGTTAAATCGTCGACAGTGGCTACTAAGTGGGTGGTGGGTGGGGATTGAATTTCTTCGTCGTCCGCATCCCACTCTAGCCGGACATAGTTCGGCCAAGGTTCTCCGGACAGGGAGAGATATTTCAATGAGTTCAGTACGTCGCCGAAGGGTGAGTGCTGAAAGATATCTGCGGAGGTGAACTCCATGATCGGCGCCCAATCGGATTCGATAGGTATGGGCGCGGGTGGTACGGAGTCCGTGGCCGAGGACAAGTCCAGAAGTTCGGTGACACGGCTCTCGTGAGGGGTAAGGTCAGTATTCGGCTCTATCGCCACTGAGGGCGCGGCCTCCGTGGTGGAGTCTATCCTCCCATCCTCGGATGGCGTGATCTACTCCGGACTAGAGGCCGGAGTAGTTGCTGGCGTGATCTCCCAAAAACCGTCTGACGGCAGAGCTATATCGTGCTCGTCGTGAGCGTGCGGCACACCTGGCATGGGCCCGAACCCGTCGAAGATCAAGTCTCCACGGATATCGGTGGTGTAATTCAAGTTTCCAAACCTGACCTGATGGCCAGGGGGTAGCTTTCGATCTGCTCTAGATGGCCAAACGAGTTGCCCCCTAGTGCGAAGCCACCGAACACGAAGATCTGTCCGGGGAGGAAAACCTCACCCTGGACTGCATCGTTGTCGATGATCGAAGGGGCCATCGGACCTTGCAGCGACGACACAGTGGAACTCTCAATGAAAGCACCAATGTCGGTGTCAAAACCGGCGGATCTCGGGTAGGGGGTCCCGAACTGTGCGTCTAAGGCGGATGGTAACAGGAGGCAAGGGACACAATGTTTACCCAGGTTTGGGCCCTCTCTGTGGAGGTAATACCCAACTTCCTGCTTGATTGATCTTGATGAATATGAGTATTACAAGATTTGATCTACCACGAGATTGTAGAGGCTAAACCCTAGAAGCTAGCCTATGGTATGATTGTTGTTGTCCTATGGACTAAACCCTCCGGTTTATATAGACACCGGAGGGGGCTAGGGTTACACAGAGTCAGTTACAACAGAAGGAGATCTACATATCCGTATCGCCAAGCTTGCCTTCCACGCCAAGAGAGTCCCATTCGGACACGAGATGAAGTCTTCAATCTTTTATCTTCATAGTCCAACAGTCCGGCCAAAGGATATAGTCCGGCTGTCCGGATACCCCCTAATCCAGGACTCCCTCACCTTGCAACCCACGTTCCACAACCAGCCGATCCCCGCTGGGCACTTCAGGGTTAGCTTGTCCAGTGTAAAATCGGGGCATTAGGATTTGCCTCCTCCAGTACAGCATGTGGGAGAGGACGACGAGACCCCGCCGCGGATTGGAAGCTGCAAGGGTTGGGTGCTGCTATGGCCTAAGAATATTATTCGTCTGAAGCCGGCCGAGAGAACACCAATAACCACACATCAACAAGCATGTGCGGAGACCACCACCCCGCCTACGCAATTACCAGCTCGTGTAGTGCCGGGTGAGAGCGGCGGACGACGTGATGAAGGGGGTGCAATAGTACTGGCTGATGTAATCGGTCCTGTAGAACAGAGAATGGATGATGAGACGGAGGTCGTCCCTATGGGTTTCCTCAATACAAACGCGTATGACTGTGACATAGATATGATGAGTCAACCATATGACGAATCGGACTATCAACATGCTAATGAGGATATGGATGATCTGCCCGGGCAGGAAGGTCGTAGCAGGGATTGCAAAAAGTCTCTCTTCATGAAATCCTCACAGGACACGCCTGAAGATGCCGCCTCAACAGAGGCTCAACTAGCCGGGGGTCGTACAGTGCTTATCCCGGGAACACTGGGGCAGGGGTTAAGGAAGGGTTTGGAAGGTGTGCCCAAGAAAAAGGAGAGGAAGAGATCGGGGAAGATAGCTGCCTCCAAAAAAGCCAGAGCACATAGCAGCCAGACGATGGATTCTGAAGAGCGTGTACCCGTGAAAGGTGCGGCCATGTTCCATCTCATGGGCGAGCCGATGCTACCGCCGAAACCGCTGGAGGCACTATCAGGGGATCTCAGGAGACTGCACAACCATATGTTGTCGACTGAGAAAAGCCTACTAGCCTCGAAGGATCCAGGATATCCGACATACGCGGTTCGTGTGCCTGAGGGGAAGTGCTACGTCGACACACGGCCTGCAGAGGTGTTCTTCCTGCGGTTTGACCATATCTTTGAGATGTTTCTGACAAGGCGGCTCGATTTTACAATCGTCCGCCTTTTGCGCTACATATGAGCTCCGTCGTGAAGAGAGAAGAAGTCTCGCAAATCTGTGTGGCGGATCCATACTACATGCACGAGTCTTTCTTGAGTCTCGGCGACTTTGAGCGTGAAACTGCTAGGGACTACCTCCAAAACTTCATGGTACAGAATAAGGACCAGGAAATTGTCCTCCTGCCTTATCATCCAAAGTAAGTCAGTTCCGTACAACCCTTTCGTACATTTCAATCATTCCTTCTCGCTCATATGGAGAATAATTTCAGGTGTCTTTTCCCCGCAGCAACGGGCGCGCCGTCCTTATCGTTCTTTACCCGCGAGTCTCCCACGCCGTGTATTTCGACCCTTCCAGAGACTACGAGAAAAAGGACTACACCCACATAATGAATATTCTAGATGATGCTCTCCAAGGCTTCAGCATTAGAGGTGGCCACATGCAGATCAGGAAACAAAGGAACAAGAAGATGGGTTTCCCGCATAAAACTAACTTCTGCTGCATCCATGTCCCAAAACCAAGCAAGAAGGATGGATTCTACATCCTCCATCTCATGATTGAGTTCAGCACGGATCCACCAAAAGCTTCGCATGACAAGCAGAAATGATGATCATATCCACAAGTGGGTAGAATCTCATGGAGAAGCGGATTATAAACTTAGAGATGACTTCTTTCGCATCCAAAGGGACATTGCGACGATCATCATGAACGAAGTCGTCGATGAGAAGGGGATGTTCCGCCACGGACCTATATCGCGAGCTGACGTCCGAGCTTGCATAGGCATGCAACGTCATGACCTCACGCCGTTCAAGAAGCTAGGGTCCATCCTCGATGATATGGAAGGTGGAACTTCTAGTGATTTACGATGCCGATGATGATGATATGTGTCGCTTGAACTTATATACTTTCTGTAGCGATGAAACTTTGTGATGTCCACGGTCCCTGTCGAACTTTCGTAACGCTACTTTGTTAGTTTGGGTACGATGACCTGCTTACCTCTAGTTAATTAGTTTGCGTACTGTATGTTGCATCTAGTTGCTAACCCTTTCTTTTTCGTGTTGCTCTAGTATATTTTGTTGCATATGATTGTACATCCTCTTGATGAAGATGCATCTCTAACAGGTACCTAGTTTCTTGATGGCGAAGTGCTATGTCGTGTACGAAGGGAAGGTTCCGGGAGTGTATGACGAGTGGCATGAGTGTCAGGCGCAAGTGCAGGGGGTCTCGGGCGCCAGCCATAAAGGCTTCAAAAGCAGACAAGAAGCACAAGCTAGTTACTTGAGGTTCAGGCGAGCGCGAGAGAGGACTCATGACCGCCGCCTCATGTACTGCATAGTTCCACTATCACTCATAGTGATAGCACTTCTCGCATATATCATTGTTTAGATGGATGACGTTGTAGTTGCAAGTATTCGAGACTTGCATATATCGCTATTTTTAGATGATGACGAGATACCACTTTGTGTTCGATGATGATTATGATGAGACTATTTGTATGTATATGCTATGATTACATATGTGGCCTCGCAGCCATTTGTATGTGTATCATGATGACATTTGTATCTGCTAAAGGTTCTTGTATAAAGCTTGTTCAAATACAAAACAAATATACAGAAGAAAAAAACAAAAACTACTAAAATTAGCAGTAGCGAGTGGAGAAAAGTTAGCAGCAGCGTGACAGTAGCAGTAGCGCGTCCAACCAAAGCGTGCTAGAGCTATTAGCAGTAGCGAGCTTGCACGAAGCACGCTGCTGCTACACTTGTATAGCAGTTGCGCGGGCGCGCACGCGCTGCTGCTAAGGGATAGCTCTAGCGCCTTATTAGTAGCGCCAGTCCCTGCGCTACTAATATACCTAGAACCCGCGCTGCTGCTTGGCTTTTCCCTAGTAGTGTACAACAAAAATGTGCTGGACTGGTTAGCACCGGATGCTCGCAACGCGATGACATGAGTTCGAATTTTTTCTTTAACTTTAGATTTTTATATTATATATTACTTATTTAATATATACTTCTTTCGCTACTGTACTGACAGTGGAACCCACAGAGTACTTGGAATACAAGATTAAGGATGGACTTGTTTCTTTTTAACTTTCTGTACGAAGCTGTAGCCACCCTGCAAGTCACGTGTACACTGTACATGCAATTAACTTTTTATAGAGGGACAATCATACACGCAATTAACTCAAATGGATTGGATGTCACTCTAACCAACCAAATGAAATTCGTGCAAACACGGACTGATTTCATATAAGCATGAAGGATTTCGTATAAAAAAGCCGAATCTTCATATAAACATGATGGATTTCATTACATTTACATGAACTAAGCGGTGCCAATCCGGCTCTCTTGGTGTAATTAATACTCCCTCCGTCCGGAAATACTTGTCCTAGAAATGGATGTATCTAGACTTATTTTAGTTATAGATACATACAATTTATCCATTCTTAGAACAAAAAATTTCCGCTGGAGAGGGAGTACATAATCTAAATGGCCGCCCGCGGATCCCTTTGTCTTCCTCATGTCCGGCAGACACTTATACGTCTCCAACGTATCTATAATTTTTTATTGCTTCATGCTATATTATATTCTGATTTGGACATTATTGGGCTTTATTATACACTTTTATATTACTTTTAGGACTAACCTACTAACCGGAGTCCCAGCCCAGAATTGCTGTTTTTTGCCTATTTCAGAGTTTCACAGAAAAAGAATATCAAACGGAGTCCAAACGGAATGAAACCTTCGGGAACGTGATTTTCGGAACGAACGTGATCCAGAGGACTTGGACCCTACGTAAATCAATCAACCAAGAGGGCACGAGGTAGGGGTGCGCCTACCCCCCCCCCCCAGGCGCGCCCTCCACCCTCGTGGGCCCCCTGTTGCTCCACCGACGTACTCCTTCCTCCTATATATACATACATACCCCCAAACTACCAGATACGGAGCCAAAAACCTAATTCCACCGCTGCAACTTTCTGTAAATGCGAGATCCCATCTTGGGGCCTGTTCCGGAGCTCTGCCGGAAGGGGCATCGATCATGGAGGGCCTCTACATCATCTCCAAGGCCTCTCCGATGAAGTGTGAGTAGTTTACCTCAGACCTTCGGGTCCATAGTTATTAGCTAGATGGCTTCTTCTCTCTTTTTGGATCTCAATACAATGTTCTCCCCCTCTCTTGTGGAGATCTATTCGATGTAATCTTCTTTTGCGGTGTGTTTGTCGAGATCCGATGAATTGTGGGTTTATGATCAAGATTATCTATGAACAATATTTGAGTCAAATCTGAATTCTTTTATGTATGATTGGTTATCTTTGCAAGTCTCTTCAAATTATCAGTTTGGTTTCGCCTACTAGATTGATCTTTATTGCAATGGGAGAAGTGCTTAGCTTTGGGTTCAATCTTGCGGTGTCCTTTCCCAGTGACAGCAGGGGCAGCAGGGCACGTATTGTATTGTTGCCATCGAGGATAAAAAGATGGGGTTTATATCATATTGCATGAGTTTATCCCTCTACATCATGTCATCTTTCTTAATGCATTACTCTGTTCTTCATGAACTTAATACTCTAGATGCATGCTGGTAGCGGTCGATGTGTGGAGTAATAGTAGTAGATGCAGAATCGTTTCGGTCTACTTGTTTCGGACGTGATGCCTATATACATGATCATACCTAGATATTCTCATAACTACGCTCAATTCTATCAATTGCTCGACAGTAATTCGTTCACCCATCGCAAATACCTATGCTATCTTGAGAGAAGCCACTAGTGAAACCTATGGCCCCCGGGTCTATTTTCCATCATATTAATCTTCCAACACTTTGCTATTTCTGTTGTCGTTTACTTTGCTTTATTTACTTTGCATCTGTATCACAAAAATACCAAAAACATTATCTTATCATCTCTATCAGATCTCACTCTCGTAAGTGACCGAGAAGGGATTGACAACCCCTTTATCGCGTTGGTTGCGAGGTTTTTGTTTGTTTGTGTAGGTGCGAGGGACTCGTGCGTGGCCTCCTACTGGATTGATACCTTGGTTCTCAAAACTGAGGGAAATACTTACGCTGCTTTACTGCATCGCCCTTTCCTCTTCGGAAAACCAACGCAGTGCTCAAGAGGTAGCAAGAAGGATTTCTGGCGCCGTTGCCGGGGAGTCTACGCTCAAGTCAAGCCATACCAAGTACCCATCACAAACTCATCTCCCTTGCACTACATTATTTGCCATTTGCCTCTCGTTTTCCTCTCCCCCACTTCACCCTTGCCGTTTTATTCGCCTTCTTCCCGTATGCCTTTATGTTTGTGTTTCCATGTGCCTTCTATTTCCTTGCATCTTTGCTTGCTAAAAATCTATTGATATGGATCCACTTAAAGTGTTCTACTTGGATCATCTTCGATCCTTATGCGCTCGTGCTGAAACCCCGACTAGCCTAGTTGATGGGAAATCTTTAGATGAGTATGCTCATTTTGTGCGTCATCGTTTGTCTAAAAAAGGGAAGCTCTTATGGTATCATATAAATAGTTTGCTATGCTATGCTTGGAATCTTTGTGAAATTTGTGATTTTACTTGTTGCTCTAAGAACCCTAAAAAACACCTTCCCTACCTATGTGAGTTCAATGATAATGAAATCTTATCTTCTTATGCAAAGGGTGTTTATAGTTACTATGATATCGAACAAATCGAAGAATTTGTCGTTTTTAAGGGTGCTCATGAGTTGCTTCTTTGATTGAAAAGTATGATTTTACTCTCAACAAATCTGAAAATTCCGTCATACTTAAATATTGCAATGAAAACTTTGCTCATAATGTCTATGTCCAAGAATTTATTGAAAGAATGACCGGTGCTTTGGAAGAAAATAATGATATCCATGAATCTATAGATAATGATGATTCCGATGATTTGATTGAAATATCCCTTGATGAACATGATGATTGCTATTCTTGTGGCCATGATGCCAATATTTATGAAGATGAATTTGCTATAGTTCCTTTTGTTAAACATGAGATCGTTGCTATTGCACCCATACTTGATAGTTCCTTTGATGAAAACCATGATTGCAATGATGTTATTATAAACTCTCTTGATGTCAACTGTGCTAATAATATGCAAAACCCTAAGCCCGGGGATGCTAGTTTCGCTATATCTACTACTTGTTGCAATGATCATGATTGGGGTGATTCTTCTTTTGATCTTGAAAATTTATTTAAGCGCAATGATGAATATGAGATTGATAATAGTGTTTGCAATATTATTGAAAGTGGGTTTGGAAGAGTGTTAACTTTAGATCCCACATATTTGGAGAATGTTCAATCTTATGAAAATTTTCATAAAAGTGGGTTTGGAGAGGTCATGACTTTAATTAATGATAATCCCACAATTTTGGAAGAGTGTCAACTTTGCATGCATGTGGATCGTGTTGAAAATATTTTATGTAATAGCTATTTTGTTGAATTTGCTTATGATACCACATGTAATTATTATGAGAGAGGAAAATATGGTCGTAGAAATTTTCATGATAATAAATTACCTCTCGTTATGTTGAGATTGCTATTGTTTCTTTCCGCTTCCTTGCATATGCTAGTTTTTGCTTGCTATGATAATTTGTTTGCCTATAAGATGCCTATGCATAGGAAGTATGTTATACTTAGATGTGTTTGTCATGTGTTTCATGATGCTCTTTTTGTGCTTCAATTCTTGTCTTTCATGTGAGCATCATCGAAATCTCAATGCCTAGCTAGGGGCGTTAAACAATAGCGCTTGTTGGGAGGCAACCCAATTTTATTTTAGTTTTTGCTTTTTGCTTCTGCTTAGGAATAAATAATTTGTCTAGCCTCTGGTTAGATTAGTTTTTGTGTTTTAATTAGTGTTTGTGCCAAGTAAAACCGTTAGGATAACCTACGGTAGTAGTTATTTTGATTCTGCTGCAGAAAACAGAAACTTTGCGTGCACGAGATTAGTTTTCATAAATCACAGGAATGTGCTTTTTAGTTGATTATTTTTGCTGTAGATAAATAAACAAATTATCTAGAACTTGCTAATTTGGCTGAAGTTTTCACGTTCCAGAAGTTTGCGTTAGTTACAGATTACTACAGACTGTTCTGTTTTTGACAGATTCTGTTTTTAGTGTGTTGTTTGCCTATTTTGATGATTCTATGGCTAGTAAAATAGTTTATGAACCATAGGGAAGTTGGAATACAGTAAGTTTAACACCAATATAAATAAATAATGAGTTCATTACAGTACCTTGAAGTGGTGTTTTGTATTCTTTCGCTAACGAAGCTTATGAGATTTTCTGTTGAGTTTTGTGTTGTGAAGTTTTCAAGTTTTGGGTGAAAGATTTGATGGATTATGGAACAAGGAGTGGCAAGAGCCAAAGCTTGGGGATGCCCATGGCACCCCAAGATAATCTAAGGACACCTAAAAGCCAAAGCTTGGGGATGCCCCGGAAGGCATCCCCTCTTTCGTCTACTTCCATCGGTAACTTTACTTGGAGCTATATTTTTATTCACCACATGATATGTGTTTTGCTTGGAGCGTCTTGTATTATTTGCGTCTTTGGCGTTAGGTTACCACAATCATCCTTGCTGTACACACCTTTTGAGAGGGCCACACATAATCAAGAATTTATTAGAATACTCTATGTGCTTCACTTATATCTTTTGAGCTATGTAGTTTTTGCTCTAGTGCTTCACTTATATCTTTTAGAGCACGGTGGTGGATTTGTTTTGTAGAAACTATTGTTATCTCATGCTTCACTTATATCATTTTGAGAACCTCATAAACAGCATGGTAATTTGTCCTAATCACGAAATTAAAATTCTCTTATGGGTGCGTTGAATACTAAGAAAAGTTGGACGCTTGATGATTGTTTTGAGACATGGAGGTAATAATATTAGAGTCATGCTAGTTGAGTAGTTGTGAAATTGAGAAGTACTTGTGTTGAAGGTTGCAAGTCCCGTAGCATGCACGTATGGTAAACGTTGTGTAACAAATTTGAAACATGAGATATTCTTTGAGTGTCTTCCCTTGTGTGGAGGTCGGGGGCGCGCGATGATTAACTCCTACCAACCTCCCCCCCCCCCTAGGAGCATGCACGTAGTGCTTGGTTTTGATGACTTGTAGATTTTTGCAATAAGTATGTGAGTTCATTATGACTAATGTTGAGACAATGGATTATACGCACTCTCATCCTTCCACCATTGCTAGCCTCTCTAGTACCGCGCAACTTTCGTCGGTGCATTACACCCATATATACCTTCCTCAAAACAGCCACCATACCTACCTATTATGGCATTTCCATAGCCATTCCGAGATATATTGCCATGCAACTTTCCACCGTTCCGTTCATCATGACACATTCATCATTGTCATATTGCCTTGCATGATCATGTAGTTGACATAGTATTTGTGGCAAAGCCACCATTCATAATTCTTTCATACATGTCGCTCATGAATCATTGCCCATCCCGGTACACCGCCGGAGGCATGCATATAGAGTCATACTTTGTTCTAGTATCGAGTTGTAATCATTGAGTTGTAAATAATAGAAGTGTAATGATCATCATTCATAGAGAAAGGCCGAAGAAAAAAAAGAGGCCCAAAAAAATAAAAAGGGGCAATGCTACTATCTCTTTTTCCACACTTGTGCTTCGAAGTAGCACCATGTTCTTCATGTTAGAGAGTCTCTTGTTTTGTCATTTTCATATGCTAGTGGGAATTTTTCATTATAGAACTTGGCTTGTATATTCCTACAATTGGCTTCCTCAAATGCCCTAGGTCTTCGTGAGCAAGCAAGTTGGAT
Source organism: Triticum aestivum (assembly GCF_018294505.1). Lineage (NCBI taxonomy): Eukaryota > Viridiplantae > Streptophyta > Magnoliopsida > Poales > Poaceae > Triticum > Triticum aestivum. Next base: position 649,307,826 of record NC_057799.1, on the reverse strand, counting down.
GCACACCCACTTAGTTGCATTTTGTTGAGCTTTCATACATTTATAGCTCTTAGTGCATCCGTTGCATGGCAATCCCTACTCCTCACATTGATATCTATTAATGGGCATCTCCATAGCCTGTTGATACGCCTAGTTGATGTGAGACCATCTTCTCCTCCTTTTTGTCTTCTCCACAACCACCATATTCTATTCCACATATAGTGCTAAGTCCATGGCTCACGCTCATGTATTGCGTGAAAGATGAAAGATTTTGAAAATTCTAAAGTATGAAACAATTGCTTGGCTGAAACCGGGGTTGTGCATGATTTGAGTATTTTGTGTGACGAAGATGGAGCATAACCAAACTATATGATTTTGTAGGGATAAACTTTCTTTGGCCATGTTATTTTGAGAATACATAATTGCTTAGTTAGTATGCTTGAAGTGTTATTATTTTTATGTCAATATTAAACTTTTATCTTGAATCTATCGGATCTGAATATTCATACCACAATTAAGAGGTTTACATTAAAAACCATGCCAAGTAGCACTCCGCATCAAAAATTCTGTTTTTATCATTTACCTACTCGAGGACGAGCAGGAATTAAGCTTGGGGATGCTTGAGACGTCTCCAACGTATCTATAATTTTTGATTGCTTCATGCTATATTATATTCTGTTTTGGACATTATTGGGCTTTATTATACACTTTTATATTACTTTTGGGACTAACCTACTAACCGGAGGCCCAGCCCAGAATTGCTGTTTTTTGCCTATTTCAGAGTTTCGCAGAAAAAGAATATCAAACGAAGTCCAAACAGAATGAAACCTTCGGGAACATGATTTTCGGAACGAACGTGATCCAGAGGACTTGGACCCTACGTAAAGCAATCAACCAGGAGGGCACGAGGTAGGGGGGCGCGCCTACCCCCCAGGCGCGCCCTCCACCCTCGTGGGCCCCCTGTTGCTCCACCAACGTACTCCTTCGTCCTATATATACATACGTACCCCCAAACTACCAGATACGGAGCCAAAAACCTAATTCCACCGCCGCAACTTTCTGTACCTGCGAGATACCATCTTGGGGCCTGTTCCGGAGCTCCGCCAAAAGGGGCATCGATCACGGAGGGCCTCTACATAATCTCCAAGGCCTCTCCGATGAAGTGTGAGTAGTTTAGCTCAGACCTTCGGGTCCATAGTTATTAGCTAGATGGCTTCTTCTCTCTTTTTGGATCTCAATACAATGTTCTCCCCCTCTCTTGAGATCTATTCGATGTAATCTTCTTTTGCGGTGTGTTTGTCGAGATCTGATGAATTGTGGGTTTATGATCAAGATTATCTGTGAACAATATTTGAGTCAATTCTGAATTCTTTTATGTATGATAGCTTATCTTTGCAAGTCTCTTCGAATTATCAATTTGGTTTGGCCTACTAGATTGATCTTTCTTGCAATGGGAGAAGTGCTTAGCTTTGGGTTCAATCTTGCGGTGTCCTTTCCTAGTGACAGTAGGGGCAGCAAGGCACGTATTGTATTGTTGCCATCAAGGATAAAAAGATGGGGTTTATATCATATTGCATGAGTTTATCCCTCTACATCATGTCATCTTTCTTAATGCATCACTCTGTTCTTCATGAACTTAATACTCTAGATGCACGTTGGATAGCGGACAATGTGTGGAGTAATAGTAGTAGATGCAGAATCGTTTCGGTCTACTTGTTTTGGACGTGATGCCTATATACATGATCATACCTAGATATTCTCATAACTATGCTCAATTCTATCAATTGCTCGACAGTAATTGGTTCACCCATCGCAAATACTTATGCTATCTTGAGAGAAGCCACTAGTGAAACCTATGGCCCCTAGGTCTATTTTCTATCATATTAATCTTCCAACACTTTGCTATTTCTGTTGCCGTTTACTTTGCTGTATTTACTTTGCATCTTTATCACAAAAATACCAAAAACATTATCTTATCATCTCTATCAGATCTCACTCTCGTAAGTGACCGAGAAGGGATTGACAACCCCTTTATCGCGTTGGTTGCAAGGTTCTTGTTAGTTTGTGTAGGTGCGAGGGACTCGTGCGTGGCCTCCTACTAGATTGATACCTTGGTTCTCAAAACTGAGGGAAATACTTACGCTGCTTTACTTCATCACCCTTTCCTCTTCAAGGGAAAACCAACGCAGTGCTCAAGAGGTAGAAAACACTTTGCGGGGTCGACGAAGGTCCTCGGAAGAGACGAAGAAGCAAAGAAACCACCTGAATGCGCAGTCGTCGCCTCGGCGGTGGCCTTCATGGGACCCAAGTGGCGGCGGCCTCCCGTGTTCTACTTCTCCTCGATGATGGCGCGGACACGGAGAAGCTGGCCACCGACCCGTCGCTCTCCGCGCACCCGGCTTCTGTCTCTGCCTGCATGGCGCTGCCGCAGGCACGGGAGGCGCGGCACCGCAGACACTAGTGGCGCGGTACAATGCGGCAGCGACGACGCCCGTACCGGTGTGCTCGCAGCCGTGCCGGCGTGGAGCAACTCGCCACTCCTCATCGAGCTGAACTGGAGCGGCGAGTTGCCGAACCACGCGCCTACTTGGGGCGGCAACTGGCTCCGTCGGGCCAAGCAAGGTTGGTGAAGCACCGAGCGGCCTCGCCCGTACCCGGAGGGCTCGGCGGGCCACCCAGCCGGGTAATATGCCGGAGAACGGCTCCTCGGAAGCCATCGGAAGAGTGGAGAAAATGGTGAAGGAGGAGATGGGGGAGCGGCGGAGGGGTGCGATTCTTGCCTGCTGTTTTTCTGGCCTCGTGTAAATAGAGGGCGGACGGTAGGAGCTTGGCCAGCGTCTGGCCTCATTTAAACTGAGGGTGGACGGGAGGAGCTCGGCCGATGTTGCGTTTAATTCCGGCCCGCTCATGAATGGACGTGTGGCCGGATTAGGTTTCTCGGTTTGCATGCGGGTTTAACGGAGGGGTTTGATGGAGGCGAGGAGGCGTGTTCAGTCGGGTGTGCAGCGGGCGGCACAGTACTATTCGATTTGACAGCGGGCGGCGCAGTTCCCGATACGACATTAATGCAGACGAGGGAGGGAGTAGCGGTTCCCGAAATGTTGAACGGCCAATGCATCCTCCTTCAATTAATGCATGAGGGAAGTAATGGGAGGAGGACCGGGAAAAGAGGCTGCACGATGTGAATGCAACACAGTTTGCCCTCATATAAAGGCGCCCCTCCATTCCAATGCATCTACCACATCGTACGCACCTAAGCATTTGCCTAAGCACCTACACTAAGCACAAAAGAGCTCACTCCAGACCCATGGCGGTGATGCGCGCGAGCGGCCAGCGGCTGTGCCAGATGGTCCACGACGTCGGCCTGCGGCATGGCGCCGAGGATCGTCTCCAGACAATGTTGGAGACCGGCTAGTGGATGTCCTCCGTCGACGCCAACTACAACTCTCAGTTGGACCAGATGATCGTTGCCACCACCAACAAGTTCACCGTCCTCAAGAAGCTCACGGACGACATCGTCGTACTCCTCCAGCCCGCGCGCCCGGGCTCCTCATTGCCTGCCACCCTAATCGGCCTCCATGGCCGGAACCTCTTTCAAGCACTGGTGGCCCTGCGACTGCCCGCCGATGCCACGAAGAATGTCCACCTAGAGGTCGCGCTCGCCGCGAGGCGCCTCGCCCTGCAAGAATTCATCGACCTACACATCCACGTGTATGAGCAAATCATGTACATAGGTATCTACAACTCCAGTGAGGACGCTATGACGTTGGCCTTCCTCAACCGGCTGGAAGCCTTGGATGCCTTTGCTGAGAAGCACCTCGACCTCGCCACAAAAGCCGCCGCTCCTTAGCCGCCGGTCGGTCGCCCGGCGCACTAAGTTGAGGAGGAGGAGGAGGTCGTACGTTGATGGATGCATCTTTCTTCTTGCCTTCTGTAACCACCACTGCGATCGCATCATCATCGTGGCCTTAATTCTTATTGGGTTGTTGCATTCTCGTTCCAGTCAATACCGACATGTGCGATCCCTTTGGTTAATTATATGCATCACCGTAACTAGTACTCCATCCGTCAATTTATAAGTTGTGCTTACCTTTTCCATCAACTTCGTGCAACGCGCGGGCATCTTGCTAGAAACACTAGAACATGTCGGACCGCGTGTGACCAAACCAACGATGCGCCAACCTAGCTACTACGTACCCTGCTTATCTGGCGAAATAGCCCCGCCCTAGAGTTTCCAATCGTTGTTTCTATCTATCGATCGTGCCAAGGAGCAGAACCAAAATGTTACAATTTATACATGTTTCTCTACTCCTACTCCTATAAAAGACTCAATTGGTGATGGTGGTGTGTATGCCATCCGTCGTTTCTGACCGTTAGATCTACATCTAACGGCTGTGAGGTAAGTTGCGGCATTTTTGCAACAATAGCCCACTTCTCTGCTCCAATTTGCAGAAACCCTTATTATCTTGAAAGCAACCACATCCCTCCCTCACCTCATCAAAACAGCCTGAGAAATATATATATATATACTCCTATAAAAGACTCAGTTGGTGATGGTGGTGTGTCTGCCATCCGTCGTTTCTGACCATTAGATCTGCATCTAACGGCTGTGAGGTAAGTTGTGGCATTTTTGCAACAATAGCCCACTTCTCTGCTCCAATTTGCAGAAAACCCTTATTATCTTGAAAGCAACCACATCCCTCCCTCACCTCATGAAAACAGCCTGAGAAATATATTTGAGTGAAAAGTACTCCCTCCGTTCCTAAATATTTGTCTTTCTAGAGATTTCAATAAGTGACTACATACGGAGCAAAATGAGTGAATCTACACTTCAAAATATGTCTATATAGTCCGTATGTGATGGTCCATTTGAAATCTCTAAAAGGTCAAATATTTAGGAACGGAGGGAGTAATATATTAGGAGTATATCAAAACAAGAATGATTTCTTTCAAGTTTGTGAACAAGTACTACTATTCTACTACTTTGGATCCATCGCAACGCACGGGCACATTGCTAGTAAAAGGAAAAGGCCTGCCGCGTTCGCGTCGCACTCCCCCCACACACGCCCGGGAATCGGGAGTACTCCACGGCCTGTCTGGCACGACACATAGCTTAGGGAAGGTGTGTTGCCTAGCATTTTCACTTTCATGTGGGACCGCCGTTGAGCAAACCGACTATTGGCAAACCGCACCCCGCTCGCCGCCGGGTTGGAAAACAGAAACGAGGGGAAGATCTAGCTGTAGCACGGAAGCCAAGAAATTTGGTGTCAGATGGGGCTCGTTGATAGAGTAGGAGCATTCCGTACTACTCTACTCCTACTAGTACCAAGTTTGTACTATACAACTAGTACTACCACTATACAACTAGTAGGTAAGTGCACGGCATAGCATCGTAGGAACAAAAAATGGGAAGATCTTGTTTTGGGTGATTTATCTTTTTTTCTGTCAACGTAGTATGAATAATATGATGTGGGGGCACCCATGAAGCTTATGTGGCTTGGTTGCATGGCTATGAAAGGTTAGAGAAAAATAAATAGATAATGTGTTTAGAGTGCACTCCACTAAACAGATATACTTTGGATCCATTGCAACGGGCCGGCACATCTATATGTATACCCCCTATATAGTGTGTGAATAACTTTGAAAGTTGGTCGTTGGATGAAGCCAATCCGACGGTACAAAGATGGCAAATCCGAGCACTACTGGTCGTTGGATATCATCTACATTCCACCAGATTCTGCCACATGTAGAATCTAGAAGACTCCACATGTAGAAGGATAATGCACAAACCACCAGAATCTCATGCGTGCAATGCACGTGTACCTTACTAGTAGTTGGTAGTAGTAAGAAACAAATTCCGGGTTTGGCATGAGCTCGTACTGCGGGAGCACCACAAGGCCTGCCGCAGGAGTTGCATTTCCCTCTCGGGGCCCACGGGACCGAACTTCAGTGGCTTAGTGCCCGGCCTATGAGTCAATGACATGCGGACCTTAAATGCGGTTGACCCACATGTCATTCTCATGGTGGTGGTGTGGTTCGCGACTCACTCGGTCGAGATGAACCGGCCGGTGGTGGCGTGGCCGTGGCGAGGGTGCCACAGCTGGGCGTCGGGGCGTTATGAGGCGTAGATGGCCACACCGGCGGGTACTACCTGTAGTACAGAAGTACTCCAGCTGAGGATTGATGCCTTGGACGAAATGTGTCGAAGCCGCTGGATGAAAATTCGATGGTGCGGGACGTGTGGTGTCATGGGTTCGTGCGGCGTCGTGGGAATCGCGTGTGGCTATGGTAGAAACTTGATGCTCGCCGCATTTAAGGTGTCCCACATGTCATGCACACAAAGGCAGAGGGGCGGTGCGGCCGAGAGGGGTGAGGCGCACGTCGGGCGACGTGGTGCCGTGGGTTGGAGCGGCGTCGTGGGAATCGCGAGTGGCAATGGATGAAACGTGATGGTCGCCGTAGTTGAACTTCCATGGATAAGCTGTCATGTCTACGGACACACGCATTGCATACCAATCACTGGAAGGAGTAGTAGAGAAAGCTAGGCGGGTAAATAGTTCCTTATAGTCAAGCGGACTCATGCTACTACTTGTTCCAAAGACATGCACACCATCGAAATAGTCCATCTATATCAATATACATAGAGAGGGAATATTTTTTTACAAGAGAGGAAATAGTTCATCCATCCATAATGCCCTGCTGCTGGTGCAGCATCTTCTTCTTCTTCTTCTTGTTCTCATTTTCTGTGGGAGACGGCTTCGCAACAAGCTCTCTGGACCTTGCAGCTATCTTCAAACTCACACGGGCATCGAGGGCAGCATATTTTATCCGCTCGTACGTCAAGGGATAATTCTCCCATCCAGACGACCTTAATGCCAGTGTCTCGTCACCCTTCTGAAAATTGGTTCCTAGCACAAAATTTGCTACGTCGAATAGGGCCGGATGGTGTCGGTTTATCACAATCTTCTACTGGAATTTTTATTCTGGTTTGTAGGTCAGCGATGCTTTTCAAATCAAGGTTGTACGGCTCCAACTTCTGTTTGTCCCCTGTGATGGCTGCCCCACAGAAGTATATGTCCTCTCGAGACAAGAAATCATGAAGCTCACCTGGTATGGAGGGCGCGTGTATGATGTGGTAAACCAAAACATCATCTTCGAGGCACTGCTGAAGGACGGCAGCGCGTTGGATCTTCCCAGTGGCACGCTCCGTGTACTCCGCGTCGAGACCGATGACATTCATCTCCACCTTTTCGAGGGAGTTGGATACAGTGTTGATCCACTTCCGAACAACCCTTGGGTAGTCGGTTACTGTGGAAACTATGCTGAACGAGCCTCGACGAGGACATGTTGGACGCTAAAAACCTGCATCTCGATCTCTTTCGCCATTTGGAACCGCTGGACCGGAGGGCTATGGTTTGGAGAATTAGGATTAGATGGCTAGTCTAACTAAAGAAGATGATTATTTATAGGGGCTTCGGAATTACTCCATGAGGATGTGAAGAGGTTAAAACAATTTGAATGCAGTGTGGTTTGGATGCAAATGAAGATCAAGGAGTAGTGAAGAAGCCGAGGAAAATCAGTTCCCGATGGAGAAGTAAATGGTAGAAGTGGCCTGCAGGCAGTTGATTAGACGGCTAGGTAGACTAAACCAAAAGGCTACGCGGGTAGGCTGAGGAGTGGGGCCTGTCCCTATACGTGCCCATCCTTCCAGCGCTACATGTGCCACTTGCTAGTTGAGATCACTCGTTCGAATCACCGTGGCGAGACATTTTATGATTCCTTTTTATTTCTGCACCCCTCCTGACAGGTGGGACCTATGCAAACGGATAAAAAATGTGTCTTAGCTGGTTCGGATGGATATTGGCGTGTGCGTGGGAGACACAACGAGCATAATTGGTTTGATGCCAAAAATTGGCATGCCAAATTTTGGCAACTGCCAAATATTGGCTAGAGATTGGTTGCTTGCCAATTTTCATTGCCAATCTCAGAAAAAGTTGCCAAATGTTGGCAACTTCTAATTTTGCCAAATGTTGGCAATGCCAAATGTTGGTAGCAAACCAATTATGCTAACATTCTCTAGTTAAGGAATATGCGGTTATCCTCAAAAAAAAGAGAAGTCCTTCTTCGCGCTTCTACATGCACGAGAATTTGGTTCTGCTCGCAATATGGATGATACCTGGAGGATGAAGTGAACCCAGAGGCATGCTAGCACGGTATTACTACTCATGTTCCTACTACTCCTACTACTAGTAGTAGTAGTAGTAGTACAACTGTGGTACACTTGATGGTCCTGCGCCCGAGGTGACACAGTGAAGTGACAAGACCATGCGCCCGAGGTGACACCAGTCCAGGCGGCGTGTCCGGGTTACCAAAGTCAGCCTCACCTTGTGCACTGTGCAGTCACTATCACCGCCGCTGTATAGCATGCCTCGCCTCGTCTCCCTCTCCCCTAGCACCACTCCATCTCCATCTCCATCTCGCCGGAGATCCTGAGGTCACTCTTCACTATCTCACTGTGCCCCCGCATACCCTCGCCTCACTCGCCTCCCCCAGTACCACTATTCCCTTGCTAGCCGCTCCAGCACCAACAGCCTTCTCCCCCGTAAATCAAGCCCCCCAAAACCCCACCTTCCAAACTCCACCATGGCTGAACGCGAACAGCGCAGGATCCATATGAGCCGCGTTTGGAGCAATCTCCCCAGTGACGTCCTCGACCTCTGTTGTTTGTGTATGGATATGTTGAGCGCCCTGCAGCTGGCTGCATGCTCGAGGGGCATGCACACGGCCATCATCGAAGCGAGGACAAAGCTTTTCAAGACACCCTGCTTGCTGCTATCTGGTCTTGCGAGATTGGCTCACCATGATACGGAGGCGTACATGATGCCCCTCGACTTCAATCCGATCTCCATTAGCCGAAACTTCTTTGCAGGTATGTAGTGGGTCGCCGTACATCATTTCCCTCGACTTCGATCCGATCACCATCACCCAAAACTTCTTGGCAGGTATGTATTGGGTCGGCATGAACTCCCACTGGATGGCTGCCTTCAGAGAAGACGGTAAAAAGTTGGTGCTCGTGAACTTCCAGACCTCCCATGAGATTATCCTTCCTCCGTTGGATTATATAGTTTTACCATCGCGGTCCTAGTCATCTAGATTACCACGTCAGTTGGACGGACCTTGTTTTGCAGAAGACTGTAATCTGCCAAGTGCCCACACGACATGCGAATTACGCAGACTTCAAGCTAATTGCCTTGTTCGACCGCGGACTCGCCTATCTTTACGCCGGTGCCTTCTTTAGCTGGAGACAACTCAGCTCGCAGTGGATCATCAAAGCTGATACACACTTCTGTGATGCTATTGAACACAATGGCATCATCTACGCGATCGACAAAGCAGATGGCACAATGTATTGCTGGGATAGAGCGTGTAAGTTGTTTTCGTCTCATGTTAATGATGACGCCATGACACTTTTTGAACTTTTTGTGATGATTGGCATATCCCTGTTTGAGTAGAATTTGAATAGAACTATGGCAATGTATTAGAGACGCCGTAAATCAGCTATATTTGGAATGAGTTAATTCATGCGATTGTGATCATGTCATTACAGCCCATTTGTACCCCTGAATAATCAAACGGTTAGGAATATATGGATATTCTCCTTATTTTACAGTAATCTATATACTACTACTAAATATGAGTGTGTATCAATGGCCATGTTAGTTTCCTCATTTTCATGATGTAGAAACATGCACCACACTGTTGGTTTCATCTAACCATACATTAGGGAAGTAAATGTGCATATGGAGAACTCTATATTTGGAAGTAGTGAAATCATGTAATGCTTACCATGTGTACATACCTATATTCTCCCTTCAGCAATCAATGGCTAGAATAATATCCTCACAAAAATTTTGCCCACAGAACACGAGTATATAACAATGCATGGTCTGTTAGTTACCTTGAAGAATTTGTTTGTGAGGACAGAACATGATTCCATAACATGCATGACATGGTAGTTCCCTGTGAAGAATCGATTGCGAGATAACATGAGTATAACCATGCATGGCACTTCTATATTTTCGAACCCAGTATACATTTCCCTGTATTTTCCTCCCAGCTCCAACAAGGACATATCAATGTTGATTCTTGCATTATCCTACTCATACTCTGAACAATGCTGATCTTACATTAACAATGCCTGTCCTTTTTGATATGATGCAATGTCCCTACAGTTACTGCCCTTTGTAATCACACCACCTTTGCCAAAAACAGGGAAGCACAACTGGTTCCTCGCTCGATCAGACGACGGCAAAAGACTGATGATCATTCGGACACATGAGCCGGAAAAGTTATATTGAAAAAACCCCACTGTATACAAGCACCGTGAAATACGTGAGTATCCGGACAGTGGCTGTTACGTCTATGAGCAGGATACCAGCTTGTTGGGGCCTTCAGGATTTTTTAGTTGGAGGCGGGTAAACACCCTTGGTTCACACTCCCTGTTTCTCGGACTCAGTTATCCGATTAACCAGGAGATCACCGTTGGCAAGGACCTTGATGGCAGAGAGGCTCTGTTTGCTATGGAAAACTGTGTCTACACGGCGAGCCCTAGGAGTTCGGGAGCAAACTCCCCTGATTGTCAACAATACAGCCTGCAGCCAAAAGAAGGTGAGAATGACAAAGGCATCCGGATTAACTTTGATCCTTGGATGTCTCAATTACGGCAGGCAGTGATGTGGTTCAAGCCTTCAGGTTGATAGGTAATTGGGCTATTGCGTCGAAAGGGTGGAGTACTGGTGTCTCCGGATCATTGGTCGCTGAAGCGGGGCTGCAAATTATGATGGTGTTGGATCATCTCTTCGAATGACTTTGTTGTCTTTGCTGCTTGTTCTGGATGGGTAGTTCTTTCTTTTGTTATGCATATTCCTTGTCATTTGGTCATCCTCATCTATGTCACTCTTACTATGTAATAGTTGGCTCTGTTTAGAATGTCATTCTTGTCTGGATCACAGAGAGTCTGAGCGCTGCAGATGGGTGCGTTTTGGTGGTGTAGCAAGACTTCTTATGAACTATCATGTCTTGTTGTTTATGTCAGTAGTAGTCACTAGTTAGTGTTTGGATGTTGTATATATCGTTGTTTCGAACTGTTTATTGTCTCGAACTACTGGTGGGCTAAATTGTCGGTGTCAAAACTGGCGGATCTCGGGTAGGGGGTCCCGAACTGTGCGTCTAAGGCGGATGGTAACAGGAGGCGGGGGACACAATGTTTACCCAGGTTCGGGCCCTCTCGGTGGAGGTAATACCATACTTTCTGCTTGATTGATCTTGATGATATAAGTATTACAAGAGTTTATCTACCACGAGATCGTAGAGGCTAAACCCTAAAAGCTAGCCTATGGTACGATTGTTGTTGTCCTACGGACTAAACCCTCCGGTTTATATAGACACCGGAGGGGGCTAGGGTTACACAGAGTCGGTTACAAGGGAGGAGATCTACACATCTGTATTGCCAAGCTTGCCTTCCACGCCAAGGAGAGTCCCATCCGGACACGGGACGAAGTCTTCAATCTTGTATCTTCATAGTCCAACAGTCCGGCCAAAGGATATAGTCCGGCTGTCCGAGGACCCCCTAATCCAGGACTCCCTTAGTAGCCCCTGAACCAGGCTTCAATGACGATGAGTCCGGCGCACAGATTGGCTTCGGCATTGCAAGACGGGTTCTCCTCCGAATACTCCATAGAAGATTTTGAACGCGAGGATCGTGTCCGGCTCTGCAAAATAAATTCCACATACCACCGTAGAGAGAATAATATTTCCACAAATCTAATCTGCTGACAGCTTTTTCATAACGTGACACTCTGCCGTGGTTTGGTCATGACGAACCATTTTTCCGAGCCTGCCACTGCACGCGTTGCGAGGTGGTTTTATTGGCATGTCCTGTCGAAGCAGAGATCGTGTCCCTCTTTTCACAGGATTCTCATCAATACGGGTGTGGGTAACCCAATCGTGCCTGCTGGTATAACTCCTCGATTTTAGGCAAGTTCCAAACGGCCACGCAGAGGACGCTTGATATTCACCCTCTTTATAAAGGGGCCAAGGCCTGTCCTTTTCTTCTCGCGCTCGATCCTTCCCTCCCCTCCACCTTGAATTCCAACACTCAAGGTTCAGGCTAAGCGCTTCGAACCTTCAATCATGTCCGGATCCAACCTTCAAGGTCGGTGGATGGCCTCCTCTGTCACAGAGGAGGACATCAAGAAGCTAAGAGAAGCTAGGTATCTGACCGCCGAAATCCCGCACAGGCTGCCTCCTCAAGGGCAGGTCATCCCCACTCCCGAATCCAATGGGAGTGTCGTATTTGTTTCTCACTTCCTCCGAGGGCTAGGCTTCGTTCGTGATCCCTACGTTAGAGGGCTTATGTTCTACTACGGGCTCGATTTCCATGATCTGGCTCCGGATTCCATCCTTCACATCTCGTCGTTCATCGTCGTGTGTGAAGCGTTCCTCCGCATCACCCCACACTTCGGCTTATGGCTCAAGACCTTCAATGTGAAGACGAGGATGATCAATGGGCGACACGCAGAGTGCGGAGGTGCCATAATAAGCAAAGGCGCCGATGCGCCATGGCCACAGGGTTCCTTCCTGGAGACTTCCAAGTTATGGTAGCGAGAGTGGTTTTACATCACAGCTCCCGGAAGTACCAAGTGGGCAGCCGCCCCGCCTTTCGTCCGGGCCCTCCGCCACAATTGGCGTCATGGGTTAACAAGGGGCTGGACTGGGGGCCAGTTAATGATGTGCCGACATTGCAGAGCCGCATCCAAGATCTCCTCAAGAGAGATGTCAGCCTCGTAAAGGTAATGCAGGTCATGTTAGTTCGTCGGGTCCTGCCGTGCCAACGTCGACCCCTCCGTATGTGGGAGTTCAACCCAGAAGGACCGTGAACTATTCAGCAATTCTTCGGCATGACGCTCGAAGGGATCTACGGATTGTTCTTCGGACCACGAATAAAGTGTCCGGACACCACCGAGGATGCGGGTCTAAACTGCAATTGTCTAGATACCCAGGTAAGTAGTTCTGCGGCCGAACACGCTGTGTTTTTATTTATCACAACATCATTCTAACAAGTCGCTTTTTGACCAGGACTGGATAAAAAAGGCGAAGATGATCAGGTGTTTGGCCCCCCTTCCCGAGGGCTCGCCGGATCCTGTACTAGCCAGGATGCTTGAGCTCGCGCCTTATCAAGCGCCATCAGGGGAAGATAAAGGGAGGAATGAAGAAGCCGAAAGCGGGCCTCACGCATTACTCATCCAAACCGGGGGAATTAGTGTCTCCGCGAAGGAGGATAATCGGGGAGAAGAATCTGAAATTCCCTCTCCCCAAGGAAGAAAAAGGCCCTCCCCTGAAGATTTGGGAACAAGGGTTTCCAAACGAGGGAAGAAAACTTCGCCGGGGGGCCCTGCCCCGAAGGGCATCCGTACCGTACAGTGCCCGCAAGGGGATCAACCCTCCACCGAGCCGTAAGTGAACAAGAGTACCTTATAGTAAATATATCATGCTTCCTTTCTGAGAACAATAACCGAGACATATGTCTTGTAGTTCGGATCATAGCCCTTCTCGATAGAGCTCGTCTTTGCGGGATCTTCTTCCGGAGATGATGGAGAGCGAAACGCCTCCTCGTGCCTCCCCGCCTCATGAGGCAGACGACCCTGAGGTGTCGTCATGAAGGATTTCTCCCGATCCGCCAAGGCCAGAAGGAAACCCTTCGGCCACCCGAAGTCCAGAGTATTCGGCTCCTAGGGAGAGCCACAAAAAGAGTCCGGGACTGTCCGGCGTACGACCGGACACACTGATGAGTCTTCTGGAGCAAGCGGCTCTCTCAGAGGCGCATCGTACTTTAATGGGTACAGTGGTTGAGAGGATTGCATCTGCTCAGAGTGGGTTGCATGAAGCTTTTATGAGCCTGCTAAGAGGCTTTGAGGTACGCAAAGTAATATATATATTTTGACGGTACTGCACACGCTAGGTGTGCCCTGTGCAGATAGTAGCCCCTGAGACTCTGGTTGCTGAGGCGGCAAACAGAGGATCATAGTCCCAGGTAATAATCATGCTGCTTTCATGTGCAGGCGCCGGAGGGTCCGGTGGCTGGCCAGACTGGCGAATTTGCCGAACTGTGGCGGCAACTTGATGCGGCAGATGCCGACATCGTGCTTGTAAACAAGCGGCTTGACGAGGCACAGGGTATGTATTCTCCGGCGATCAACATACATTAAGAGGAGCATGATGCTAGTATCTATAATATGTTGTGACAGCAGATGGAGCCGCCGCCATGGAGACCCTTCGGGCGGAACTTGCCCGAGCCAAGGAACAAGCCAGGGGAAGTGATGCGGCCGCCCTAAAGGCGGTCGAAGAGTTAAGAGCCGAGCAGGCTGCGCATTGCCAAAGCAAAGAGAAAATAGCCAAGATGGCTGTTGAGTTGAAAGATGCCGCCGACCGTTATGAGCTTCTTGAAAAGGAAAGCTAAACGAAGACGGCGGACCTAGAAAAAGCCATGGCAGCAGCCAAGGAAGCCCGCTCTAAAATCAGAGCGGCGAAGGAGGAGCTACGTCAGGCCGGAGATATCACGGCTGGGAAGCCCTTTTTGTTGCGGACGAAGTTCGGAGATCCTAAGTATCCCCTATGGATAAATTATGGAGTTCTGCAGACGCGTACTTGGATTTGGCAGTGAGTGCTGCTGATGCGACCGAGTTTTTCAAAGATCAAAAAGATCACGAAGTGGATAAGTTGTTCTGGTCACAGTTCGATGCTCCAGTGCGTCCGCTGCTGTTAAATGAGCAAATGGCCGAGTGGGCCGAGCTCCATAGGTTGTCCGGGCTCGCCATGAGGTCTGTTGTGGATCATCTTTGGCCGGAAGGACCAAGGCCGAATAGTTATTTTGGTTTAGTGCAATGATTCCTTGGTGTTGTGCCGCATATCGACGCTGCAAAGAGGTCGGCGTGCATAGAGGGTGCGCGGATGGCTCTTGCCCGTGTTAAGACATACTGGACAGAGATGGAGGCCACCGCCATTGCAACCAAGAGTTCAGCCGTAGGCCGGGTATCGGCCGAGCACTATTTTGAAGAAGTCCTAGAAGGCGTCCGCTTAATAGAGGCCCAGTGGTCGAAGAGTATCATGTTCTGGTGACATGTATCCCAATTGTAAAAACAATGCTATTATGATTATAAAGGCTGTGTATATATGTATATAACCTGAAAGTTTGCAGTCGTCGTGTGCGGCCGTTTATATATGTATATAATGCCTGAAAGTATTATGATGCCTCCTGTGCGGCCGTTTATATATGTATATAACCTGAAAGTTTGCAGTCGTCGGCTTCAGCCCCCACGCATATAATGCGGGGGTGTTCGAAAAAGCGCGTATTCACACTTGATCCAACGTCTTGGTCCGTTAAGGAGGTGATAGCGCGGCGAACAAGGTAGTCAGACTATATTGCTTTAACACTTTCACTTAGCCATAGGAGTTTCACGGTGGTGGTACTTCCGCGTCTATCCGAATGAGGTGCGCGTACATACATGACTGGGAAACGGCCCTTCGTTAATGCGGAGGAATCGCGAAGATTCCGCTGGGTCTTTGAGTGGTTGACAAGTCTCGCGCTTTATCATGATAGTCAGTTTTCGGCTTTCTCTACTGAGGTGCTCATCCGGATGAACCAGGGCACAATCGCAGTAGTTCTCCCGGTGCCACCTTAGCCGATAGAGCGGAATGTAAGGTAGCAAAACACGGGAGTCGGGCAAACCCAACATTTGACCAAAGACATGATTCGGAGCTGATGCATATAAGGCCAAACTCGCGACGCCGAACACTCCCTAAGGTATTCGGTC
Source organism: Triticum aestivum (assembly GCF_018294505.1). NCBI lineage: Eukaryota > Viridiplantae > Streptophyta > Magnoliopsida > Poales > Poaceae > Triticum > Triticum aestivum. The sequence goes on along the minus strand of NC_057799.1, from coordinate 649,291,975 downwards.
TTTACAACATATACCGGGCTGAGTAATGCCCTTGAACCCTGAATTTCCAGGTACGTGCATTAGTCTGACGTGGTGAAATGCCAATAACGCCAGCATCCCTCTCGGTTGTGTTGAGTATCCGGAGGGTGTGAAGCAACAAGAGACAGTAAGAAAGGTTTACACAGGGTCTTAATCTAAAAAGAAACCTTTGAGCGTAGCCCTGCTGCACGGCTGCGCCTGTGTCTCCATTGTGCCGTATCCTAGAAGGGTGTAGCACGATTATCATCTGTCAAAAGAGAAGAACTTAGGTGAAATTTGTCGTGCGAAAAATTGGTTATTCTTAATAAACCATTAAAATTCAGAATAAGGTCGAGCCGAACTGTAGCCTTTTTACATGCGGGAAGCCCCTAGCACCATCTACGGGGGTATATTTATCAACCCGATCTCAGGTTTATCTAAGCTGTTACAGCTAGTGGTGCGCCAGACCCGTCTAACCGTGTCCGCGGTCTTGACGACCGATCGTTTATGCTAGTTGGAGAGGCCATTTAGTGTTCGGCTGCTAAAGTCGCCGCACATTCTTCCGTGCGTAAGGAACGCTCAGTGTTTCCGCTAACTATGATGATAACGCGTGGACCGGGCATCTTGAGCTTAAGATAAGCATAATGCGGTACTGCATTAAAACGACCGAAGGCCGTTCTTCCGAGTAGTGCTTGATAGCCGCTTCAGAATGGAGCGATGTCGAAGGTTAACTTTTCTCTTTGAAAGTTGTCGGGACAACCGAATACAACCTCTAGTACGAGGGAGCCCGTGCAGCGGGCCTCTGGGCCTGGTATTACTCCTTTAAAGGTAGTGTTGCTTTGGCTAATTCTCGTTGGGTCTATCCCCATTTTGCGGACCGTGTCCTGATATATCAGATTAAGACTACTGCCACCATCCATAAGGACTCGGGTGAGATGGTATCCGTTGATTATCGGGTCTAGCACCAAGGCAGCCGGTCCTCCGTGCCGGATATTGGTCAGGCCATCCCTGTGATCAAAAGTGATCGGGCAGGTCGACCAAGGGTTGAACTTGGGGGTGACGGGCTCTATGGCATATATGTCTCGGAGTGCGTGTTTGCTCCTCCTCGTCACGTGAATCATGTTCACTGTTTTGACCTCTGGTGGGAACTTTTTCTGTCCCCCAGTATTTTGCTGGCGAGGCTCATCCTCGTCTTCGCTTGGTGTCTCCCTCCCCTTGTGTTCGGCGTTAAGCTTACCGGCCTGCTTAAAAACCCAGCATTCTCTGTTGGTATGGTTTGCAGGTTTGTCGGAGGTGCCATGAATCTGACATAATCTGTCTAGAATTTTGTTTAGGCTGGACGGTCCATCTCTGCTGCCTTTAAATGGCTTTTTCCGTTGACCGGGTCGAGAGCCCCTGAATGCGGAGTTTACCGTCGTGTTGGCTGGGCTGTCTTCATTGTTCCGACGCTTACTTTTATTGCGTCGTGGTTTTCCATTACCATCCCTGACTTCGGATGTGCCAGGGTCGCTGGTGCCACTACGGGCCAGCCAACTATCTTCGCCTGCGCAAAAGCGGGTCATAAGGCTTGTTAGGGCTGCCATTGTCCTCGGTTTTTCTGGTCGAGGCGTCTGCCGAGCCATTCGTCCCGGAGACTGTGTTTGAAAGCCGCTAATGCTTCGGCGTCCGGGCAGTCTACAATCTGATTCTTCTTAGTGAGGAATCTGTTCCAAAGCTTTCGGGCTGACTCTCCGGGCTGTTGAATTATATGACATAGATCGTCTCCATCCGGAGGTCGGACATAGGTCCCTTGAAAATTATCCCTGAAAGCGTCCTCAAGCTCTTCCCAACTTCCAATTGAGTTTTCAGGGAGGCTCTTCAGCCAATGCCGAGCTAGTCCTTTCAACTTGAGGGGCAAGTATTTGATGGCGTGGAGATCATCTCCACGAGCCATATGGATATGAAGGATGAAGTCCTCCATCAAGACCCCAGGGTCTGTCGTTCCGTCGTACGCCTCTATGTTCACGGGTTTGAATCCCTGTGGGAATTCGTGATCCAGCACCTCATCGGTGAAGCATAGGGGGTGCGCGACACCCCTGTAATTAGACGTATCACGCTGTTCTGACGGTTGTAGTGTTCGGTTTTGATTCTGTGCCGAAGCGTGCTTCTTAGATCCGATCCGTAGATCGACCTGGTCATACCGACATCTTTGGTCGCCCTATCGCGGCCACGGGGTGTTCGGTCCGGCTGATTGGTCGTTTTATTTTTTGGCTGTGCGAGCTCTAAGGCCTCGTTATCGAATTCAGGCAGAGCTTGCGATTTGGATAGCTCTTCGTGTGGCGACTGCCACCGTACTTTTCTGCAGTGTCGAGCACTTTGTTCCATCTATTGTTGAGTGTATTTTGCGCGGCCTGGAGCCTTTTCTTCTGCTTCTTCAGACTCCTCGCGGTGGCGGTTAGCCTTTTATGGGGGTTCTCTTGCTCCAGGCGCCTTTCCGGGATGATGTGTGCATCGTCGTCCGGACTGTTCTCCTTCTCGGAGATAGGTTGATGAGCTTTACCCTCGGCATCGCCGTGATCGGATAGCGGAGCCGTAATGTGTTCGACGTCCGCTGGTTCGTCCTGCTCCATCGCTGGATCCATGTGGTCGTTGTTTCCTTTGGATTCGACCGGGGTATTATTCTTTATTGCGCTGTTATCGCTGTTGAGGCGGGATTTAGAGCGGCGCCTACGTCGTCGCTTTGGTTGCTTTTCGAGGGAATTATCCTTCGCTGCATCCTTCCGCTCCTCGTCGTTGTTTTCATTGGGTGTGTCCACCATGTATATATCATATGATGAGGTGGCAGTCCAGCGCCCTGTGGGCGGTGGTTCCTGTTCGTCTCCTACATCGTCGTCCATATCGTCGATGTCTTCGGAGCCGAAATCGAGCATGTCGGTTAAGTCGTCGACGGTGGCTATTAAGTGGGTGGTGGGTGGGGAACAAACTTCTTCGTCGTCCACTTCCCAACCAAGCCGGACATAGTTCGGCCAAGGGCCTCGAGACAAGGAGAGAGACCTTAATGAATTTAGCACGTCGCCCAGTGGTGAGTGCTGAAAGATATCCGCAGAGGAAAACTCCATGATCGGTGCCCAATCAGATTCGATAGGCACGGACGCAGGCGGTTCGGAGCCCGTGGCCGGGGACGAATCCAAGGATCCGGCAACACGGGTCTCATAAGAGGTGAAGTCAGTATTCGGCTCTATCGTCGTTGAGTGTCTGGCCTCCGTGGCGGGATCCATCCACCCGTCCTCGGACGGCGCAATCTGTTCCGGATTGAGAGCCGGAGTAGCCACAGGTGCGATCTCCCGAACACCGTCCGGCGGTAGAGTTAAGTCATGCTCGTCGTGACCGTGCGGCGCGCCTGACGTGGGCTCGAATCCGTCAAAGATCAAGTCTCCGCGGATGTCGGCAGTATAGTTGAAGTTTCCAAACCTGACCTGACGGCCAGGGGCGTAGCTTTCGATCTGCTCCATATGGCCAAGTGAGTTGGCCCGCAGTACGAAGCCGCCGAATACGAAGATCTGTCCGGGGAGGAAAACCTCACCCTGGATCGCATCATTGCCGATGATCGAAGGAGCCATCAAGCCTTATGGTGACGGCAGAGTGGAACTCTCAATGAAAGCACCAATGTCGGTGTCAAAACCGGCGGATCTCGGGTAGGGGGTCCCAAACTGTGCGTCTAAGGCGGATGGTAACAGGAGGCGGGGGACACGATGTTTACCCAGGTTCGGGCCCTCTCGATGGAGGTAATACCCTACTTCCTGCTTGATTGATCTTGATGATATAAGTATTACAAGAGTTTATCTACCACGAGATCGTAGAGGCTAAACCCTAAAAGCTAGCCTATGGTATGATTGTTCTTGTCCTACGGACTAAACCCTCCAGTTTATATAGACACCGGAGGGGCCTAGGGTTACACAGAGTCGGTTACAAGGGAGGAGATCTACACATCCGTATTGCCAAGCTTGCCTTCCGCGCCAAGGAGAGTCCCATCCGGACACAGGACTAAGTCTTCAATCTTGTATCTTCATAGTCCAACAGTCCGGCCAAAGGATATAGTCCGGCTGTCCGAGGACCCCCTAATTCAGGACTCCCTCAGAGGGCATCACCATTCTCCAGTGTTCAGAGTGTATCTCCTTTTTTCAAGTTATACAATTTGAGCTCAGTGTCCTTTCGATGATGTACACTTGTTTGGGACAGTGAGGTGTCGTTGAATATGGGCCGAGTAGTAACGCAATGCCAAACAGGTCAATTATGACTATCAGGCCGGGCTCTCAAAAGATCCTCAAAAAAAAGGCCGGGCTCTCCAAAAAAGAAAAATAAGGACTCTTAGGCCGACATGTGGGTGCCACCGGTGTTTTCGTGTGCTTGCGCGCCGAGAGCATATTGGCGTGTGTTCGAAATTCAAGCTACCTTTTCATCCCCAATCTCCCGCCCCTCCCCCACCTCTGGAATCTTGATTCCTACTCCAGTTCCCCCAAATCCCCCTCCTGTACTCCCTGTACTCAAGCTCACTATCATGTCGCCGGTCAATGCGGATCTCCGAGCCGGAGATCCTGAGGTCCGTCCTGCCTTCGGTCGCTGCGTGCTGTCGCTCAACAGTGGCATGGCGGCGCTTGACGACCAGTTTGCCGGCAAAGTGCTGATGGTAACCATCAACGGCGACCAGCCTCCCGTATCGCCAGACGACCTTGTCAAAGCTCTTGGCATTGCGCACGGCATCCAAATAAGTGACTTGCTCGTCGAAGTCTGTCCGCCACTGGCTGATTTCTTTGTCAGGTTCCAGACAACTTTCGACTGCAGTTGTGTGTTCGAATCTTCCCGGCGTTTGTTCTGCGATGGCGCGCTGGTGAGCTTTGATCGGTGGCACCCAGGATGGGGCTCGGTGCCCTCTGAGCTTGAAATTTTAACAAAGCTTACCTTCCACGGCATGCCTCGACGTGCTTGGAACAGCGAGTCCATGAATGAGCTTATCAACGACCTTGGAGGTGATCTCGTAAGTATGTTTGTTCCTCCAGACAACTGGGCTCTGACGGTTATGGCATGGATGAAGAAGCCGTCCACCAACCGAAGGTGATTGGTGTTGAGATACCGGTGCAGGAACCGGGGTTGTATTATTCGTCGCCACCAAGGCCGCCGCGGACCACATTAGGGATGTACCTGTATCGAGTGTTCGTGCATGTCGAAGAAGTGGTCAATCCATCAATTGAAGTCCTGTCGCAGCCGCTGGTGCCAGGGTCCGTTGACGACGTCCATTACAGGAGTTAACGTCAAACTTTCCCTGTGTTGCTCGGAATGATGGATGGCACAGGGCCTACTCCATCGCGCGGCGGAGGCCACTGCTTCTTTGGGAGAAGAGGCAGCGCTGGCTGCCTGGATGTGCTCTAATTTGAGGTAACAACTAAATCTTGTCAGATACTAGTTAAATCCGAGCTATGGGTGTGAAGCACTAATGTGCCAGTACATTTGATTGTGACCTGTTCTAGTTTTGTACCTGAACTTTTTTTAGAAAGGGTTGTACGTCAACTTAATGTGCTAGCAGAACTTATTGTGTTGTCTGTCTGTTTTCTTTGCACAGCATTCAAGATATTTCCCTGTCATTGATAAGGATGATGAACCGTTATGTACGAGTTCGTTGGTTTCAACATAGCCCTACCCGTAGCGATCCACTGCTTCCATCCTGATTGTGCCGCCTGCGTGAAATTTTTGTATGCAAGTTTAGTGTGCTATGATGTTCTATATTATTGTGTCAACTATATAAGTTTTTACTGAGCATCAGCAATGCATATGGCTGAAAGATGTATTTACGAGCATCGACCGATGGGTCTCACACACACACACACACGCACAAGTGGGACCCATTGAATTATTTCTTTGCCCGTGACAGCTTTTAATTAGGTTCCACTGTAATCTAACTTTTTTCTTAAGTTATTAATTGAGCTCAGTGACTTCAAAAAGTTGTACAGAAGCCTTGTTTGGGCCTTTCCGGCGTCGCTGAATGTGGGCTGAGTAGCCATGTTAGGTTGTACTGTACTATACAGGCCTTTTTTTCAACATCAGCAATGCAACTGGGCCGACAGTTGTACACAATATCCTGGTGAACTTGTTATTCTCCGCCCAGCTGGGCTGCAAACTTTCCTAGGAGGTATGCATTAGGCTTAGCAAGAAAATAGACTTTGATAAATAATAAATGGGATGTAATTATAATAACTGGGCAGTAACTATAAAAAATGCACCAAACGCGTAATTAGTTTAAAAAATATATTATTTTCAAAATTCGAAAATTTTAATTTCATTACTAGTTGCGCGCGCAATATTTCGTTGGATGTTAACGTAATACAACTTTATTTTGAAATTATATTTAATTTGACTAGAAATTTCGGATAAAAATATTTCAGATCCCATAAAAATGTGGGAATTTTTTTTTGAATTCTGTTTTGAGCGGTTGGTTGAAATTATTAATCGTTGTCCTAGCTAGAAACTGGGCTGTACTTTTAACAAACTGTAAATGGGCTGTAGTAAATTCCATTAGAATTAAAAAATGTGTTGTACATTCTTACAAATCGCAAATGGGCTATATGTTCTCTGCAAGTTGACGCATCCCCTAAAAAAATTATTTTAACGCGTATGCAAGGCTTTGTCAACAACACACGGTTCTGTCAGCTGTGGCCGTTGGATGTCAATCCAACGGATGTCGTGCTTCTTCTTCAATCTCGGATATTCTTCCTTCAGCCGCCCAAAAAATGATTCCTCCCCCTGACATCTGGGGCGTACCGTTTCGGAGGCTGGCCTGTGGGCGTACTAAGTTGACGCGTACCAAGGGCTTTGTCAACTTAGTCAATATAAACGATTCTAGCTGCAGTGACCGTACGATGTCCATCCAATGGCCGTAGTGCTTCTTCAAACCTCTGGTCTTCTTGCTCCAGCCGCCCAAAGCAGCGCTGGTCATGCCGAGTGCTCCTGCCTCCCGTGGCCGGCTGTGATGCCGCGGAGGCCTCACCGCCCCATACTACTCCCACCGCTGGCCAGGCCATCCCTCTACTCACCCACACCCCCTGTTATTCCGTGGCGACGGTAGCCTCACACCGCAGTTGAACCAGTGAACCCTCGTACTCCTCTCTGCGCGGGCTTCCGCTGCCGCGTCTTCCCCGGCTCCGCGTCGTCCCCTTCCTAGGCCTCACCGTCGTCCACCGCCCTGGTGCTCTCGGCGCGGCGTGGTCAACGTGGTCAAGGAACGGCTTCCATCGGACGTGGACTGTATGTGGAGAGGCTGATAGCTGGGTCCACGACAGCATCAAGGAAGTGCCTCCTTATTACGCGGAAAATAATGATTCCTCCACCTGACAGCAGGGACCCACCGGACGGGCCACCGTATTTCGCGAAAAAAGGTTTCCCCCTTGACTGTTGGGACCCACCGGACGGGCCACCGTATTGCATGAAAAAAACGTTCCCCCCCGCTCTCAGCTCGGACCCACCGGAAGTGCCTCCTTATTACGCACAAAAAAATGAATACTCCCCCTGTTGGTTGGGACCCACCTTGGTGGGAGGCTGACTTGTGGGCCTACTAAGTTGACGGGGACGGAGTGCTTTATCAACTTAGTCAATATGAACGATTCTAGCTCCAGTGACCGTACGGTGTCCATCCAACGGCCGTAGTGCATCTTCAACCTCTGGTCTTGTTGCTTCAGCCGCCCAAAGCAGTGCCGGTCGTGCCGCATGCTCCTGCCTCCCATGGCCGGTTGTGCTGCCACGGAGGCCTCACCGCCCCTACTATTCCCACCGCTGGCCATGCCATCCCTCTACTCACCCACACCCCCTGTTATTCTGCGGCGACGGCAGCCTCACACGACAGCGAACCAGTGAACCCTCGTACTCCTCACCCGCCCCTACTATCGCGTCTTCCCTGGCTCCGCGTCGTCCCCTTCCTAGGCCTCGCCGTCGTCCACCGCCCTGGTGCTCTTGGCGCGGCGTGGTCAACGTGGTCAAGGAACGGCTTCCATCGGACGTGGACTGTACGTGGAGAGGCTGACAGCTGGGTCCATGGCCGCAGCAAGGAAGTGCCTCCTTATTACGTGCAAAATAAGTATTCCTCCACCTGACAGCGGGGACCCACCGGACGGGCCACCATATTTCGCGAAAAAACATTTCCCCCTGACTGCTGGGACCCACCAGCTACATCTTCGCACGCAAGGAAGTGCGTCCGGGATAAAAAATGATTCGCCTCCCCTGACTGCTGGGACCCACCAGCTACATCTTCGCACGCAAGGAAGTGCCTGACAGTCGGGACCCACCTGGTCGAAGCGTACGTAGTGTTGTCATTCTGGTCGCGAACGTGTACGTACATACTAATCGATGTAGAGGCGCGCACGTGTCGTAGTAGAGGCGCGCACATAGCATGTACACGTACGTACATCGGCCAGGGTGCAAGAAAGTAAATACGGCCACGTACGTACATACGGGCGGGGTCTCGAACGCCTACTCGCGCATACGTACGTCCAGGGCTCGTGTACATGGCTAGGTCAGAACGGTGAAACAGCGTCGTCGTCGTGTTCATGGGGAGCCAACCGGCTGGATCGGAACGGAATGCGTCGTCGTGTTCATCGGGAGGGTTTGGACGGAACAGCCAATGGAAACGAGGCCTGGTGTACCGCAGAACGGAGGAAACGGCCTTGTGTTCGACCGGCCACGTTTGAAACGGGATCCTGTTCATCGGGAGGGGTCTGGCATACTGCAAAACGGAGGAAACGGACCTCCTACGGTCGAAACGGGGGTCCTGTTGATCGGGAGGGGTGTGGCGTACCGCAAACCAGAGGAAACGGACTTGTGTTGGAGCGCTACAGTCGAAACGGGAGTGGTGTTCATCGGAAGGGGTGTGGCGTACCGCAAAACAGGACTCCACGGGATATTGTTCATCTCCACCGTCGACCCCCTCCAGCCTCCACGGGCTACTGTTCATCCACCGTCGACCTCCTCCAGCCTCCACCTGCGATTGTTCATCCACGGGCTCCTGTTCATCCAGCCTCCACCGCGCGCTACTCCACCGCTACTGTTCAACCAGCCCTCTCCACGGGCTCTTGTTCAACCACCCCTCCACGGGCTACTGTTCATCTAGCCCTCCACCGTCTACTATTCATCTAGCCCTCCACGGGGTGCTCCTGTTCATCCTGCCCTCCACGGGGTCCTGTTCATCCAGCCCCAACCGGCTCGATCGATCAGGGTCCTGTTCATCCAGAGGCAACACCACGGGCTCCTGTTCATCCACCCCCACCGGGAACTGTTCATCCAAACCCCCCCAGCAACGCTCACTGTTCATCCAGAGGCAGCATCGATCAGCTTCAGTTAGCAGCAGTAGCGAAGGAATCGCTCGATCGGGTTTAGTTAACAGCCATCGATCAATCGCTCGGGTTAAGTAACGCGTAGCCTGCAGCGCAAACGCTCGGGTTCAGTTAGAGCCCAACGCCTCGCACCCATGCGCGTACGTGTACGAGAGAAACGTGCATCGCTCGGCCCCGACCACCCACTGTAACCGGGAACACCTCGATGTTTTCCTCGCCCTCGCTTCTACCACGGTTTTTTCCTTCATGGACAGCCCAAAGAATGTCATGCAGCTGCGTATCCGGCCTGCCCAGGACGAAAAGCCCATTTTCTGTCATGATTTTTTGTCATAGAAGTAGGACCCCGCCACATCTATGATGATACCGGGTTTTGTCACAATTATCGTCATAGAAGTGTCATAAGTATGACAGAAAAAAATTCGTTCGGCCCAAAATGTCACGGATGTGTCTTTTTTTTGTAGTGCCCTCTTCTTCTTTCCCTCCTTAGGGGGAGGGTTGTTCTCCTTCTCCTCCTCCTCCTCCTCCTGTTCCTCGTCGTTGTTCTCAGGGACGGAGGAATGGGTCTATTCGTCTTCGGACGTCACGTCCGAAGCGCCCTTGCAACGGGGGCCACTCTTGGCCCCCTTGGCCTTCTTCTCCGGCGCCTTATAGGGTGCCGGCACCAGCATCTTCGCTAAACGCGGGATGACTGGTTCTTCAGGCAGCGGAGCCGCACACTGGATCCGCTTCGCCCTCAACATCCAGTCCTGAAGAGGCAATGATAAAGGCTCAGACATCATCCTCGAAACAGGCAAGTAGGGGATGCGTTAAAAATAACATACCTCGCTGGCGAGGTGGTTAATGTCGTGCCCACGGTCTGAATCTGTGGCCGGCGGTTTCTCGTTGCCCTTAAAGAGCAACTTCCAAGCACCTTCGTGAGTGGTCTCGAAGAGCCTCTTCAGGGTATGGTGCTTCTTCGGATTGAACTTCCATAGAGGGGGGCTTCGGCTTTGGCACGGGAGAATCCGGCGAACTAGCATCACCTGGATTATGTCAACAAGTTTGACATCCTTGTCCACCATGCTTTGAACGCGCGTCTGCAGCGCTATCAGCTCGTCTGGCGAACACCAGTTCGGGCTCTTCTCGACCCAGGAGATGAGCCGCATTGGGGCACCGGGGTTGAATTCGGCAGCTGCGGCCCAGTTGGTGCCGCGGGGTTCTGTAATGTAGAACCATTGTTTCTGCCATTCCTTGACGGTCTCCACGAAAGTGCCTTTCGGCCAGGAGACATTGGACAGCTTACTCACCATAGCTCCTCCGCACTCCGCGTGCTGGCCATCCACCACCTTCGGCTTCACGTTGAAGACCTTGAGCCACAGCCCAAAGTGGGGTTGGATGCGGAGGAAGGCCTCACACACGACGATGAACGCCGAGATGTTGAGGAAGGAGTTCGGAGATAGATCATGGAAGTCTATCTCGTAATAGTACATCATCCCGCGGACGAAAGGGTGAAGAGGAAACCCTAGCCCGCGGAGGAAATGAGGGATGAATACCACCCTCTCGTTGGGCTTCAGCGTGGGGACGATTTGCCCCTGGGCTAGAAGGCGGTGGGCGATTTCCTTCGCCAAATACCCGGCCGCCCAAAGCTCAGTAATATCCTTCTCCTTAACGGAGGAGACCATCCACTTGCCCTGACCTCGGTACCCGGACATGGTTGGGTGCTAGCTTGAGTGAGAAGAAGATGGGAACTTGGGCGCTGGAGCTTAAGATTGGAAGGACGGAGAAAGAGAGAAGGCGTGGGAGAAGAAGGGAATCCTTATCCCCTTATAAAGGCAGTGAATATTGAACGCCTCCCCATTTGCCTCGAAACACTCCTATTCCCAAGGGTTGTGTAAGCGGCACGGTTGGGTTACCCACGCCCGTATTGATGAGAGTCCCGCAATAAGGGGACACGATCTCTGCTTTGACAAGATGTGCCAATGGCAACCGCGTCTCGAAACGTGGAGCGGCAGATGGAAACGGTTCAAAGTTATGACCGGGCGGACATGATGTCATGTTGTAAAAAGTTGTCAGCGGATTGGATTCGTGAAATATTATATTCTCCCTACAGTTGTGTGCGGTGTGTGTGTTACAGATCCGGACACATCGATACGTCCGAAGACTACTTCGGGTACAGTTCAGAAGGAGGAACCCGCCTTGCAATGCCGAAGACAGATCTACGCGCCGGATACCTTGTCATTGAAGTCAGGTTCAGGGGCTACTGAGGGTGTCCTGGACTAAGGGGTCCTCGGGCGTCCGGCCTGTTAGCCATGGTCCGGACTGATGGGCCGTGAAGATGCGAAGATCGAAGACTACACCCATGTCCGGATGGGACTCTCCTTGGCGTGGAAGGCAAGCTTGGCGACCAAATATGTAGATTCCTTTCTTTGTAACCGACCTTGTGTAACCCTAGATCCTCCCGGTGTCTATATAAACCGGAGGACTTAGTCCGGAAGGAGAGACTCATTACCATAGTCATACAGGCTAGACTTCTAGGGTTTAGCCATTACGATCTCATGGTAGATCAACTCTTGTAATACTCATATTCATCAAGATCAATCAAGCAGGAAGTAGGGTATTACCTCCATAGAGAGGGCCCGAACCTGGGTAAACATCGTGTCCCCTGTCTCCTGTTACCATCGACCTTAGACGCACATTTCGGGACCCCCTACCCGAGATCCGCCGATTTTGACACCGACACCTGGTACTCCTGCCACTCCATTGTGAAGTGCCCAACCTGCCCTACGAAAGCCGCTTGTTCCCATGATTTGCTTTGTTCCTTTCAGCCCACCACAACCACAGCAGGCACACCATGCGCATACGGGACACCAACGGGAGCTTTAGAATGGCCCTGACCATCTCCTTCGCCGACGAGCAAGCTAGCAGGGCCTGGCATGTCCAATCCAGTTGGCATGAGCGCCAGCACTTCTTCACCTCCTTACAGTGGAGGTAGAGATGGCCCCCGTCCTCCGGCAGACGCTTACAGACCACACACCTGTTATCAAGCTGCACTCCGAGTCGTTCCACGTTCCTCCGAGTCGGATGACTATCATGCGCAAGCCGCCACATGAAGTGTTGCACTTTGGTCGGGCAATCCAGCTTCCAAATCTCCTTCCACATGCGTTCATCCGGGTACCCGCCCGAGCTTTCTCCATTGCTTCTGATTTGTTGGTGCGCGAGCAGATTGGTATAGACTTTGTAGGCCGATCGGACCGAAAATAAGCCCTTATTGTCAAAGTGCCAAGCCACAAAGTCATCATACTGCTCACAGATAGGAATGGCGAGGATCATCGCCGCATCCGCTGCATCAAAGGTCTGGTGCACAAGCTGTGGATCCCAATTGTTGGTGGTCGGGTCGATCAGGTCATCCACTGTGGTAAGCAGGCTCCTACCCGGTAGCGCTCTCGGTCTCCTAATATCATTTGATGGTATCCACGGGTCCGCCCAGATCCGGACCTGAGAGCCCGAGCCAATTCGCCAGATCATTCCAGCCCCGACGACCTCCACACCCTGCAGGATGCTCCGCCAAACGTAGCTCATCCCCGGCTGAGGTTCTGCTGTCAGTATATCTCCACTGGGAAATAGAGAGCTCTATGGACTTGGGCGCAGAGAGAGTCCGGCGCGTGCAGCAGCCTCCAAACCTGTCGGGCCAACATTGCCACATTGAACACATGCGGATCTCTGAAGCCCAGACCGCCTTGCTCCTTTGGTAGCATCATTTGCTCCCAACTGACCCATTGATGTTTCTTATCATCTTCCTGACTCGCCCACGAGAATTTTGCCACCATCTTGCTGATGCTCTCACAAAGTGACTTCGTCAAATCAAAGCACGCCATGGCGTAAGCGGGAATGGCCTGAATGACCGCTTTGACGAGGATTTCCTTCGCTGCCTTCGATAATAGCTTGATTTTCCAGCCCTTCAAAATTTCCCAAATCATGTCCCTTAGGTACTCAAAGCACTTCTGACGCGATTGTCCAACATAGCTAGGACGGCCAAGGTACTTCCCCTGAAGGCTCTCGGACCGCAGCCCAAGGAGAGCAAGAAGCTCCAGTTTCCTCGAATTGGGAGTGTTTTTACTGAAGAGGACGGCCGACTTATCCTTGTTAATCACCTGCCCCGAGCCAAGTTCATATACCTTCAAAATGTTATTCACCGCCGCTATGCTCTCTGGTGTGGCCTCCATAAGCAGAAGGGAGTCATCTGCGAATAGTAGGTGACTAATCGAGGGCGCCGTCGGTGCGATTTGGGTCCCTCTTAACTGACCCATTTCTTCAGCGTGCTGGAGCATGGTCGATAGTCCTTCAGCGCAGATGAGGAACAGGTAGGGCGATATGGGGTCCCCCTGGCATAGGCCACGGCCCGGTAACACCTGATCCATGCACGTCCCATTCACCTTGAAACAGAACTTGACTGTGCGGATGCACTTGCTGATGAGGCTCACAAATTCTTGTGCAAAACCCAGCTGCACCATCACCTTCTCCAGGAAACCCCATTCGTCACGGTCGTACGCTTTGCTCATATCCAGCTTCAATGCTGCATAGTTAACCCTCCCAGTCCTCTTCCTCTTTAGGAAATGTGTCATCTCATACGGAAGAATGGTGTTGTTCGAGATCAGTCGGCCGGGCACAAAAGCACTCTGATTTGGGGATATCACCTCGCCAAGGATGTTCTTCAGCCGGTTGGCAAGCACCTAGGAGACAAGCTTGTACACAACGTTACGGAGGCTAATAGGGTGAATATCCTTCAAAGTTTCTGGATTCTGCACCTTTGGGATTAGCACTACTAGAGTGTCGTTCCATCCCTCAGCCATACTGCCGCCTCGCAACACATGCAACACCTCATCTACCATAGAGTCACCAATTAAGTGCCAATAATGTTTATAAAACACAGCTGGAAGCCCATCCATGCCGGGAGCCTTCAAATCACCAATGCTGTCAAGAGCCGCTTTCACTTCCTCAGCGGTGAATTCAGCAGTGAGCTCCTCATTCATCTGGCTGGTTACCTTCGGGTTTACATGCTGCAGAATATTGCCCACGTCCGCGCCTGCCACAGAAGTAAAAAGCTTGGAAAAATAGTTAGTCACTAGTTCCTTGATGCCCTTCTCTCCAACCACCTCCGTGCCATCATCTCTCCTCAACTTGTGTATCCAGTTCCTCTTCTTCCTTTCCGACGCATAAGCCTGGAAATACTTGGTGTTCCGGTCCCCATACATGAGCCAGTTCACGTGTGCCCTCTGCCTCCATACTAGGTCTTCCTGCTCCTCCAACTTTTCTAACTTATATGCCACGGTTTGCTCTCTACGCACTTGACTTTCCGAAATGGGGAGCCGCCGCACAGTTTCCAGCTCGTCCCTGAGCTTTTTGATCCTCTTCTGCAAATCACCCAGCACCTCCCTACTCCACGTATCTAGAGACTTAAGCACCTGGGCTAGCATGGAACTAACCTCGCCATCGCTCGCCTTCTCCCAAGCCTCCTGAACGATGCCATCACAATTCTCCTCCAGCAGCCACCGTGCTTCAAACCGTGGCAGCCTCTCCCCAGCACCGCACCTCTGCACCCGCGGGCTGCCATCCTGCATTAAGATCACTGGCCTGTGGTCAGATTTCTGCGGGTTACCATTAATCACTTTGTAGGCTGGGAACCGAACACACCACTCCGGGATAGCCACCACACGATCAAGTCTTTCACGGATGTACCCTTCAACACGATGGTTTTTATTCCTCCACATGAATACATCACCCTCAAAACCAAGGTCATGCAAATTACATCACCCTCGGACTGAATTCTGACAAGGCTGAACCTGCTGTTGTGCGCGTCAAGAGTTATGTCATCTACTGCAGTTTCAACCTTTGCAACATGAGGATTCAGAGCGTCATCCCCAACAGGGAAGTGGCGCACGTCCGGGGTCAGGATAGGAATCATGCAGATCGCTAACTGTATCAGCCGAACGCTTGAGTCGCCAGATTGTTTTCCCCAAGTTACGGACCATCCCACCAGAAAAGATATCCTCCTTCTTTTTAGTTCTCCATATCCATTTAACCTTCTTGACTTTCCTTACATGCGAAATTGGAGTCCGCGTAACCTTGACAGTGTCCGATTTATATTTCCAAAAGAAGCTCGAATCACGTGCATATCCACACTTCCAGGAATTATGGCCCAAAAAAGAGCACCGTGAGCATTTCAGTCTAGCCGGGCATGAGATTGATTCATGGGCCAGAGAGTTACAAATAGTGCAGCGAAATCCAACTGAATCATTATTATTCGCTAAAACACATAAGCAGGCTCGAAGGAAACATTTGCACTTATCACAGATCTCGGGACCTCCTAATCCGCGCATTCAGCGCCGGCTAACAAAACTGGCGCTCACAGCAGCGCCCTGGTGGGCCTGACTAACCAATAGAGCCACCACGTGCTACTCATCCAAATAACCACGCAGTTTTTATGGACAATTGTCGCTGCCTATCCCAAAATTTCCAAGTTCATAGATTAAGAAAAAGTTAACGAATTTGTTTTTAAAAAGAAAAGGTTCACGTATTCAAAAAAGCTCACGAAAATTGGAAAAAGTTCATAAATTTGAATAAAGTTCGTGGAATTTGGAAAAGTTCATAAATTTGAAAAAAGTTCATAGAATCTGGAAAAGTTCACTAATTTCAGAAAAGTCGAAGGATTTTAAAAAGTTCACGAGTTTGAAAAAAGTTCACGGATCGAAGAAGTTCATGAATTTTTTTTAAAGTTCATGAAATACAAAATAGTTCAAGAAAAATTGAAAAAAAATGCGTCCAAGTTGAAAAAAGTTCATCGAATTTGAAAAAAGTCCATCAAAATTAAAAAATGTTCATCGATTTGAGTTCATCAAAAATTGATTTTTTTTATCGAATACTAAAACAAGTTCATCGATTCGAAGAAATCGTTCACGTATTTGTGAACAATTCATCGAATGAGGAAGAAGGAAAATAAACATAAAATAAAAAAAGTTCATCCATTTCAAAAAAAGTTCACCGAAGTTATAAATAAGTTGATCAATTTTCAAAAAAGATCACCGTGAAAAAAGTTAATCGATTTGGAAAAAATTCACAAATTTGAAAAATAAGTTCATCGAATTTCAAAAGAATCAATGAATTAAAAGAAAAGTTCACGAATTTGCAAAGAAATCACCAAACCAGAATGAAAAAAAAAAGAAAAAACTGAATACGAAAAATAAAAATGGAAAATGAAATAAAAGAAAAAAGAAAAAGGGAAAGAAAAAAGGAAAAATGAAAGAATGAGAAAGTTCCTTTTTACCAGCTCCCGTTGGGGTGGCGTGGTGGTTGCTCCGGGTTCGAATCATGTGCAGCGCGGCAGTTTGTTTTTGCTGTTTTAAATACAGAGAGAGAAAACTAGATGGGCCGGCCCAGCTAACGCGCCTGCAGGCGCCGGTTTGCAGAAACATAGTAACCGGCACCTGCAGCGCCAAATAGGGTTTGGCACAGATCTCAGCAGAGCATTTAGCGGCATCATGACCAAGCGCTAGACAACGTGTACGTCGACCCAATTTTTTATGAATGAAGTCCAAGGGTGGCACGTCTCTACTATTTAGAGTATTCCTAATAGTCGTGTCAGAATATCCCGCGTGCCGAAGGTCAAGTATATGAAACAATGCCTCCGATGGAATAGAATCCCATAAATATTGCCTGTGATTCTTACCCCAGAAAATATCAGTCTTCTTTAATTGCATGGCCGAGGAAATAGTGAAACCCAAACAACCAAATCGCAAAATATCCTGCTCCGAATGCGCTGGAAATTTCGGATCCAGGAGCTGAGCTCGTAATTGCTGGAGAGGTTGCACCGGAGAGGTTAGATGATCAGGAAGATCAACATTTGAACTGACCGGAATATGATCGAAGATCTCTCGTTCTTCCTGATCAATGGAATCATTAAACTGATTGAAAAGATTTCCTGTGGCCTGCTTGCAGAAGCCGAATTTTGCTAACTCACGTTCAGATGAAGAGTCACATTGACAACACTCTTGAAGGAACTTGAGGCTCGATTTAATCGCTGGCGATGATCTAGAAGAAATACCATTAATCAACTTGTCTACATCCCAGCCATGATCACCCTTAATAGGAGAATACCAACGATCCTTGAAAAGACTAAAATGGCAGACGGAATCCGGCCAAATTATATCCCGTAGGGTGTAGATGAAGTGTCCGACTTTATTTGAGGCCACAGAAAGCCGAAAGCTTCTATCACCAAGATCTAACACGCCGAATTCAGAAGCAGTACCCCCAATGCAACATTGGAGGGCCAATCCAACTGAAGAGCACGACAAAGGAAAAGAAGCCGAAGAGAAATGGACCACCAAGAAAAATGCCTTGGAGGTAGAGCCTGCGGAGAAATGAACCGTGGATTTGAAGCGGCGACGAACCTGATCCTCGACCGCAAGGCCGGGGTTGAAGTCCCAGTGCAGTAAGCCCTCCACGATGGCGATCTAGAGGACGCCATGAGCGGCGGTGAGGTGGCTGGTGGAGAGGTGGGAGAGAGATGGGAGAGACGCCATGGTCAATGTGGACTTATGCTTCCTACCAACTTGGACACATCCCTCGCCTTCTTTATCCAGCAAGACGGGCGAAGTAGTAGATGAGTTCCGACAGCACGACGGCGTGGTGACGATGGTGATGCAACTATCTCGGCAGGGCTTCGCGGAGCACTACGGAAAATATGACCGAGGGTGTAACCGGGGAGGGGGGGGTGCCGCAGATGGCTAAGAGATTGTCGTGGTCTTGTGTGGCACATCCTTCTCATATGTATATATATATATATATATATATATATATATATATATATATATATATATATATATATATATATATATATAGGTGGGGGAGAGGGAAGGCAGCCAGGAGGCACCCCAAGGGGAGGCCGAATCCCTCTTGAGGTCCTTCCCTCCCCCCCCCCCCCCCCCCCTTCCATATTTGTGCCAGAGGGAAAGGAAGGGGGGAGGAGGGAAGGAAGCGGGAGGCCGAATCCCCCTACTTTCCTTTCTCCCATGGGCCGGCGGCCATAGGGGGGTGCGCCAGCCCCTTGTGGGCTGCTGTGCTCCCCTCTAATGGCCCATAAGGCCCATTACCCTCCCGGTACTTCCCGGAACCCCTTCCGGTGATCCGATGACTACCCGATACGCTTCCAAACCTTTCCAGTGACCAAATAGTATCGTCCTATATATCAATCTTTACCTGCAGACCATTCCGGAGCTCCTCGTCAGGTCCGTGATCTTATCTGGGACTCCGAACAACATTCGGTCACTAATTCACATAACTCATATAACACTATATCGTCAACGAACGTTAAGCGTGCGGACCCTACGGGTTCGAGAATGATGTAGACATGACCGAGACGACTCTCCGGTCAACAACCAATAGCGGGACGTGGATGCCCATATTGGTTCCTACATATTCTACGAAGATTTTTATCGGTCAAACCGTTATGACAACATACGTAATTCCCTTTGTTTGTCGGTATGTTACTTGCCCGAGATTCGATCGTCGGTATCTCCATACCTAGTTCAATCTCGTTACTGGAAAGTCTCTTTACTCGTTCTGTAATAAATCATATCGTAACTAACTCCTTAGTCATTTTGCTTGCAAGCTTCTTATGATGTGTATTACCGAGAGGGCCCAGGGATACCTCTCAGTCATACGAGTGACAAATCCCAGTCTCGATCCATGCCAACTCAACAGACACCTTCGGAGATACCTGTAGAGCATCTTTATGATCATCCAGTTACGTTGTGATGTTTGATAGCACACAAGGTATTCCTCCGGTATCCGGGAGTTGCATGATCTCATGGTCGAAGGAACATGTATTTGACATTAAGAAAGCAGTAGCAATAAACTGAACGATCATATGCTAAGCTAACGGATGGGTCTTGTCCATCACATCATTCTCGTAATGATGTGATCCAATTATCAAATGACAACTCATGTCTATGGTTACGAAACCTTAACCATCTTTGATCAACAAGCTAATCTAGTAGAGGCTCACTAAGGACACGGTATTTGTTTAAGTATTCACACATGTATTTAAGTTTTCGGTCAATACAATTGTAGCATGAATAATAAACCTTTATCATGAACAAGAAAATATAAAATAATAACAACTTTATTATTGCCTCTAGGGCATATTTCCATCAATGGTGTGCATGTGACACAGATGGAACCGAGGAAAAGCACATGCGCCGTCACCTCTCCACCAGCCTCCAATGCAAGAATGACCAAGATAAAATGTGGATGATAATCACCCAGATCAAGCTTATTTACTTCTAGCCAAATTACCCAGATAAAATGTGGATCGAAATTCTGGTAAAAAAGATCAGGCTTATAGCAATTAGCATTGAACTATTTATTGGGTATCCATAACTTTTCCTATTCAAGGAGCACATATGAATTTCAAACAATTTATATTAAGGCCCAAAATATACATGACCCAACGAAATCATTACCCGGTTATGGTCTAAAATAGAATAGGGAAATTAATCAAGAATTAATTGGATAACATTTGAGCTTGTACTCCACCACTCTCGTGGGCAATGTTGGCATGTGCGAAAATCTCAAATCCTCTATGCATTTATCCAAAAAGCATCGATCTCTCAAACAATCTACAAAATCAACAATGTAGTAGATTCTTGTTTGTATGTTAGAAGCACACATCATCCCTTGGTGGTGGTGTTGAACAGTACACATAGTAATGAGTCCTAGATCAGAGGAAATAATTAAGCTCATTGTAACACCCCGGATGTAACTTTCCATATTTGTAACTCCAACTCTTGCCATTTTCGGCTATGTGTTATGATATTCCCTCCGTGGTCGGGTCTTGTCTTTCGTTTTGCATTTTTTTCATGTCATCATCTCATATCATGTCATCATGTGCATTGCATTTGCATACGTGTTCGTCTCTTGCATCCGAGCATTTTCCCCGTTGTCCGTTTTGCAATCCGGCACTCCCACCTCCTCCGGCGCACCCCTCTTGTTTCCTTTTCGTGAGCGGGTGTTGAACGTTCTCGGAATAGACCGAGGCTTGTCAGGAGGCCTTGGTATACCACCGGTAGACCACCGGTCAAGTTTCGTTCCATTTGGAGGTCGTTTGGTACTCCAACGGTTAACCGGGTAACCGCAGATGCCTTCTGTGTGTTGCAGCAAAAACCCCTCTCTAAACAGCCCAAAACCCCTCTAAGTCACTTCCATGCTCTAGGTCGTTCGATCACGATCGTGTGGGCGAAAACCGCACTCCGTTTGGAGTCTCCTAACTCCCTCTACCTATATATACACCTCCCCTCCCGAAATACATTCGCAGTCCAAACCCTAACCCGCTCCTCCGCGCCGCCGGACGTATCCGCCCGGGGCCGGACACGTCGTCTCCCGCCGCTGCCGCCACGTGTCGCCTCCGGATTCGCCGGCGCCCGCGCCGCCGGCCCGGAGAGCCCGCGTCAGGCCCTCCTGGCCCGCGCGCCTCCCCGCCGCCCGGCTCCCTCCAGCCGCGCCGGCCTCCAGCGTCCCCGCACCTCCGCCGCCGCCGCGTGCCATCGCCGTCGTTCCCGCGGGGCCGCGCCTCGCCACCGGCGCCTCCCTCCTCCGCCGCCCGTGGACGCCGTCGCCCCCTCCAACCCCGGCGTCCTCCTCCTTCCTCTCCACTCCCGCGTCGGCCAGCAGCAGCTCCGGCTCCGGTAGCCCGCGCCGATCTGGATCCGTTGAACCCTAGGGTTGACTTCTCCTCCCCTCTATTTTTCTCTAAGTCCTTATTTATTTACAATATCTTGTCATGTTCATCGCATCATAACTCTCTGCTTATAGCTCCATTTCGTGCGTGTAATCTACCGAATTGTTCGTCTCTAGATGCTCTTCATTTCGTTTCATTGCACCATGTTTATTACAGTCCATCTTGATGCCCAAATCTCTGGTGCAAGAGTGCTAGTTGCTGTTATCTGCTGTTACTTATCAGAACTTGAGGATTTGTTATTTTTGTTGCATTTAATCTGTCCATCTTATGGGCATGAGCTCTACATGTGTTTTGTTGTATGCCATGCCATATTTACAGAGGTGTATGCCATGTATTTTTGTGATCTCTGTGGTGACTAGCACAAGCATGCAAACTAGGCTCCGTAATGTTTCTGATTTCAGGGACTTAGTAAATTTACCAAGTCTTTGTCTGCTGTTATTTTGTTGCTATGTATCCATGTGGCTACAGAGAGATCCATGCTTATTTTGGAGATATTCAGTAAGGATGTTTTGTAGCTATTGTTGTAGTTGATCCATTCATGCCCTTTTTTGCAATTATGGAGTGCCATAGCATGACTCAATCTTGCTCTACTTTTGCTATAAAATATTTCTGGCAGATTCTTAACATGATATTCAATTTTTCCAAGCTGGTTGTAGTTGTTTTATACATGCCATGTACTTGCTCTTGCCATGGATAGCTTCCTTAACTTGCAATATTGCTGTAGGTATGCTTTTTTTGTCATGCATTACTTTGTGGTGAGTGCATCAAGCTCACCAAGATGCCCTCATAATGTCTGTTTCTGTCTTTCTCTGTTTTCTGGTAAGTCTGAAACCTGTTAACGAAACTTGCTATGTTTACATGGTTGCCATCATATCTTCTGGTCCTTTTTGGCTTATGGTCATTAAGGGACTTCTGTCATATTCATTTAGTAGAATACTGCCATGCCTTGTTTTGCCATGTTAAGTTCCTGTAGCATGTTCATTTCGTACTCTGAACATTGCTACCTGATGCTGTTTCTGACATGTCCAGTAATTTCACAAAGTCTGTGAACCTGTTATCTTTTGCACTTTTGCCATGCTTGTTTGAACCTACTGTGGTGTGAACTAGCCGTAGCTCAGTGTTCATATTTTGTCAAGCATCTCCTGTAGATTACTGCCATATGCTTTGTTGCTATGTTGGAGTGCTGTAGCATTGTTACTTGTTGCATTGTAAGTGCTATTATGCTGTTAATCACAGATTCGTGTCATTCTTGTTTTGCTTGCCATTTGCAAACCGTGCATCCGTTTCCGGTGATCTTTATATCGATTTCGACCGAAATCATCTCATCTTTCCAGTGGCATGCTTGGTTTGCCAAATTACTGTCTTGTTCATCATTTTTTCTTCCGGAGCACGCATATGCATCGCATATCATGTCTTGCATATCATTCATGTATTGCATCATGTTGCTTGTGCATTTCCCGTGTTTGATTGTGGTTCCATTGCTTGTGTTCTTGTCTTGGGTAGAGCCGGGAGACGAGTTCGTGAACGAGGAACCTGTTGAGTACGCTTACGAGGATCAAGCTTTCGACAACTCTGAGAACCTTGCAGGCAAGATGACCATACCCTCGAAATCACTTCTATCTTTGCTTTGCTAGTTGTTTGTTCTATTGCCATGCTGCGCTACCTACCACTTGCTATATCATGCCTCCCACATTGCCATGTCAAGCCTCTAACCATCCTTTCCTAGCAAACCGTTGTTTGGCTAAGTTACCGCTTTTGCTCAGCCCTTCTTATAGCGTTGCTAGTTGCAGGTGAAGTTGAAGTTGGCTCCATGTTGGAACATGGATATTATGTTGGGATATCACAATATCTCTTATTTAATTAATGCATCTATATATTTGGTAAAGGGTGGAAGGCTCGGCCTTATGCCTGGTGTTTTGTTCCACTCTTGCCGCCCTAGTTTCCGTCATACCGGTATCATGTTCCTTGAGTTTGCGTTCCTTACGCGGTTGGGTGATTTATGGGACCCCCTTGACAGTTCGCCTTGAATAAAACTCCTCCAGCAAAGCCCAACCTTGGTTTTACCATTTGCCACCTAAGCCTTTTTCCCCCGGGTTTTCTAGAGCCCGAGGGTCATCTTTATTTTAAACCCCCGGACCAGTGCTCCTCCGAGTGTTGGTCCAAACTAGAGCACCGTGCGGGACCGTACCTTGGCAACTTGGATTACGTTGGTACCTGTACGCTTAGCTTATCCGGTGTGCCCTGAGAACGAGATATGTGCAGCTCCTATCGGGATTTGTCGGCACAGCGGGTGGTCTTGCTGGTCTTGTTTTACCATTATCGAAATGTCTTGTAAACCGGGATTCCGAGACTGATCGGGTCTTCCTGGGAGAAGGTTTATCCTTCGTTGACCGTGAGAGCTTATGATGGGCTAAGTTGGGACACCCCTGCAGGGTATTATCTTTTGAAAGCCGTGCCCGCGGTTATGAGGCAGATGGGAATTTGTTAATGTCCGGTTGTAGAGAACTTGTCACTTGACTTAATTAAAATACATCAACCGTGTGTGTAGCCGTGATGGTCTCTTCTCGGCGGAGTCCGGGAAGTGAACACGGTTTGAGTTATGCATGAACGTAAGTAGGAGTTCAGGATCACTTCTTGGTCATTACTAGATGACGACCGTTCCGCCGCTTCTCTTCTCGCTCTCTTTTGCGTATGCTAGCCACCATATATGATTAGTGCCTGCTGCAGCTCCACCTCATTACACCATCCTTTCCTATAAGCTTAAATAGTCTTGATCTCGCGGGTGTGAGATTGCTGAGTCCTCGTGACTCACAGATTCTATCAAAACAGTTGCAGGTGCCGACGATGCCAGTGCAGATGATGAGATCGACCTCAAGTGGGAGTTCGACGAGGAACGTGGTCGTTACTATGTGCCTTTTCCTGATGATCAGTAGTGGAGCCCAGTTGGGACGATCGGGGATCTAGCATTTGGGGTTGTCTTATTTCATTTGGATCTTGACCGTAGTCGGTCTATGTGTGGATTTTGGTTGATGTATGAATTATATTTATGTACTGTGTGAAGTGGCGATTGTAAGCCAACTCTCGTCATCCCATTCTTGTTCATTACATGGGATTGTGTGAAGATGTCCCTTCTTGCGACAAAAGCACAATGCGATTATGCCTCTAAGTCGTGCCGCGACACGTGGGAGATATAGCCGCATCGTGGGCGTTACACTCATGATGGAACCCGAGTGGAACCTGACTGATCTTGTATCGCACCACTGCTGTGCGTGGATAGGGCCTCGAAGCGTCATGACACAAGGCAGAACGGCGACCAGGTGCAATGATGGCGGGGTGGCGAAAGGAGATATAGGGTGAGGAGCAAAAGGGGGTAGTGTAGGGGGTTTGTACAAGGTGATGTGGAGAAGTGGAAAGGGATGACACTGACGGGGTGTGGCGCTCAGGTGTGACGGCGGCAGGGTGGTGGAAAGCGGCGTAGGATGAGGAGGAGAAAGGGCTGCGCAAGCAAGAAGACGATATGATGTGACCAGGCTAGGGAGGCCGAGCCCATCGAGGGTCGGTCGGGGCCTCGGTGGCCTGTGGGAGCTCAGTTTCGGTGAAGGCCTGACGAAGGCTGGGGTTTGTGGCCTGGGGGAGGTCAGCGTAGTCGTTGTCGGCAACAACACCGGTGAGCGGCGGCTGACCATGGGAACCTTGTGCTCGTTGGTGTACTGTGATCCAATTCGATTAATGGAAGGACAACGAGAAGATGGTTCGGTTGCTCCTGCTGGAATATTCCATTTATTTAATACTCCGACTCGCGTAACTCCGAATGGCAATGTTGTTATTGCGGTTGGTGAGATCAATAAGACAACAAGGGAGTCAGAATATTCTGATAATAGCAAACAGGGCTTTGGAATCTATGGAAGGAGCCTTCAATGCTTCTCCAGTGTCAACCATTAGTCGATAACAGAATAAAATGCCATAATTAAGTTGAAAAAGAGAGTAATTAAAAAGAGGCATGCTTGAAAAAGAGTACAGATAATAGGGAAACTGAATGGAAAGGAAGTAGACGGGCCGCCACGTTTTGCCTGAAATTGCGCTCAAACGGGCCACATGAAGTCGCTGAGCAAAACCTCGATACACCATCGGCTCTTATTTCCTCGGAGCTTAGAATCTGTGCTGATTTTGTAACGTCTTCCAATTTTACCCCTTGAACAAAAATATACTACTTATTTTTTCTACTAGTATTGGCGGATCTAATCCATTGAGTTACTGGAAATGGATGACTCATATCATTTTAATGTACCGTAAAAAGAGTGTGGCGATGGTCATCGGGCGGGTGGTGTGGACAGGTTGCAGTGCACCCGGCTGCAGATGTGATTGGCGACGACGACCGGGCAATTGGATATGGCGAACTTGAAGTTTCCATTGATCGATTGAACAATGGGTGCACGGCGAGTGGATATCTTGTTACTAATACAAGCACGGCGATTAGTCCTGTCACCAACCTCGTCATGTGAAAAGAAAAGAAAAGGAAACACTATACGACTACAGTTGCATAATCTATCTGGATTGCATCCCAACTTGTTAATTGACTCTCAATTATTTTGTTTGGGCTGTGACTTGCGAACTCAGACCATCCTAATAGTGGGGGACTCGACACTGGACCCTCTACCTTGTATTTCTTCCTTGGGAAAGCGTACGATCTACGATTTGTGAAGGACACTATTCGCAAACAATGCATCAATGCTACTAGGTGGGAAATTAAATGTAGGACATCCCAATCCTACATACTTCTATTAAGCAGCTGAGCCGAATATTTGCGATGGCACACAACAAGTAAACATAATGCCAGTACAAGCAAACTTGGCTTTCAAGAATATTTGCCAAATATTTCAAACAACACAACTGCTTCTGCTCATTAACACACGACTCAAATAACATAATATAGAGTCGATAGAGTTGGATAACATAATATGGAGCTGATACATGCTACTTGCCGACATACAAATACCACATCCTGATCGCAGATAGCACACTACACCTGAGTAGTGTATCCCTCAATCAACATCGCCATCTTGTCCCCCACAAGCCGGGACCAAGCAACGGTAATCTCCACCTCAGAACCACAGACGGAAAATCTACCCTGACTTGTGTTGCAATACTTGGAAGGGAAGTAGAAATGACCAGATGTAGAGCCAGAACGCCCGTAGGCTTCTACCACAACATCCAACCCTCCTCTAATATCTACCGAAACGACTTTCCTTGACAAAGGAACATAACCATCTAGATCTACTTCATGTTCTTCAATGGAATGAAACAAAACAACCTTCTCACGTGTGCCATCAATAACACAGGCAACCTGGCCACCGAATTTGAAAGGAAACTCCTCTCCAATAAAACGAATGGATAAAATAGTGGCTTGAACCGTTGTAAGAAGCCTCTCAAACCTCAACTCTGCTCTACAGAAGGGACTATCGAACGGTAAAGGTCGGTGCTCACCGTTGTCATCTGCTTCATCATAACGGTTGCCATCATAACGGTTGACGGCACACATCAACTGTGTATCTTTGAGCTCATCATCTCCATCACGTACTTTTAGTTCGACTTCAAAGTCAACATAGTCCACAGCTAGAATTGCACGAGAAGGGCCAGTCAAGCGCAGATAAGAGTCCTGCAATCATTAGATCATCATTATATTTAGCTAAAGAAGAAGAAAAGTAGTATTTAAAAGAAACAGAGGACAAAGAAGTATATACTCGTATTACTTAAATGAAACAGAGGACAATGAAGTATATATTACATGAAAGAAATATTTGACAATGAAGATAAAAAACTGAATATACAATGGTACATACATCTTGAGTGAGTACTTGGCACCTAATCCTTGACCGAGCGAAGAGAAGGTTGCGGTTGCGGTCCACGGTGTCTCGGGCAGCGACCACACCATACACCCTGAGTGGCCATTTGAGGTCATCACTTAGTTCAACAATTTTGAAGGAGTAGATCTGCAATGTGCTCCCAGTGACAGCGGCACGGGGCGGGATGATACCGGGTATGCAGTGCGTAAACTGCATAGGACTCAATGTGGCTGCAAAACAAATAAAGCAAAGACAATCAATTCACTTCCAAGGGGGGAAATTAGTGATTTGCAGAAATTTCTTGAGACATGACTAGAGCAAACAGACCAAGGAAAAAAAGCTGAGTAAGCTAAGCTGCAGCATGCATGTTTTACTTACTTTTATCTTCGAAGCCGCCGCACCGTCCCCACTAGAGCGTTCCCAGGTGCTACGGTGGCCTGCGAAAAATTCCAGCTCATCATCCATCCACTCTTTGAGTTGGTCCGTTTGTGATTTCGTTTCCTGCTCGTCAGCAGCGTGCTCCACCTCCACAATCGGAGGCTTCTTCGGGGGCCTCTTCTTTCTTCTCCGCCGCTTGCAGTTCTCCCTCTGCCTCTCCATCTCCCTCTCCGCCTCCATCACCCTCTCATACTCCTCCTCATCCTCTACCGTAAACATCATCGCCAACTCATTCTTGTAAAGGTTGGGTCTAGCCAGGACACTGGAGGAGAGACACAAGAATTCGTGGGTCAGCATCATCTCCCTATCCCTCTCCTTATCTTCCTTCCTCTTCTCCTCTGCCGCCTCCTCGGTAGCCTTGTAGAAATCCTTGGAGATTTTCTTTAATCTGGATGTTGTGGTAACCAGCTCATCGGCCGTGTACAAGGAGATGCGGGCATGGGAAATCCAAAGATATTGTGACATGGATAGCAGCCGGTGGCCCAGGTCCTCCGTGTCTTGGAGGATGGAATCGACGAGTTCTTTCTCGTCGTCTCTAACCTGCGGCGAGTCCGTGTTCTTCTTGTGTACAGGAACGGACATTGTGTTGTCGGCCCATGTTGTTGTTCCAGAGAGGATATCCTCCCAGCGAGAAATCGTGGGAGTAAGGGACCCAAGCAAGTCTTTGCGCTCCCTCTCCAGCGAGATGATATCCTGTATCAGCGTCGATAACTCGTCAGATTGATCTTTCCTGGATTCCATCTCGGACAAGATCGACCCACCGGCCGCCGCTCTTTGTTTCCGCCGCCGCTAGACGCGCGGTTATTCGCACAAAGGAAAAAGAAACCCTTGGAGAATCCTACACAAATACGCTAGTGCACAGGTGGATCGTTTCTTCTTGACGTACGTAGCTAGGACATGCAGGCACAAAGCAGGCACGTACGAAGCAACCAGCCGCCGGCTTGTTCGATCGAACACACAAGTCGACGGTCGCACCTATCAGTTTATTGCTTTTCTCGATTCGATCGGGGTTTACAGGGGGAACCACGTAATTATACCTATACGCAGCCGACTCGGCCACAACTACAAGTCCATGCCGGACTCGACTTCCTAATCGTGATTATCTCTAACAGAGAATTGGGCTACACTAGCAAAAAAACCCGTGCGTTGCAACGGAAAAGAAAATAACATACGTTCTTAACCCAATAATAAAAAGTATGTTGTTTTTTTCCCGCAAGGTTTTTCATAGTTGTGTATGCATAGTTCTCGATGTTTTTTTTCTCTCACTCTGGTTTTAATAGATGTTTATTTGCAATTCGAATCACCGACAGTACAAAAAAACATACCGTACACTATATATTAAGTTTGCACCAAAAATTATATTTTAGAAATATTTAACAGCAAAAAATAACTTCATATTTAGATTCTAGATATTTTTCTAATCAAGTTTCATATATAACATGTTAAAATCTAAGTTACGGTTTAAAAGATATGAATAATCTTATTTTACATAAACTGTAGATTGATTAACCGAAACGTCAAGGGGTTTTCTGTTAAAACTGAAAAAACGTTTCGGCTGACTTAAATATGGACGGCGGGTTGATTTTCTAAAACGTCAGGGGGTTTTCTGAGAAAATGAGAAAAACCGGTTCGGTTGTAACTTAAACGTGTACTGCGGGTTGATTTACAGAAAACTGAGGGGTTTATTTGTAAAATAGCGTGACGGACGACCAGAAACAGTCTGTGCTTTATAAAAATACTGGCTTGGAACTGTCGGGGTCTCGGGAACGCCCCGGCAGTACGTGCTTTGCTGGATGTCCAGCGAAGATGCACCCCCGAGGTGATGTTTTTGTCGGAGACGCACCTTGATAGCTATCCGGCGGAGTGTCTTCGGAAAAGATTGAAGATGGACCAAAAACTAGTTTGTCCGAGTAATGGTAGAAGTGGAGGTTTAGTTCTTTTTTGAATAATAATGTCAATGTTCATAGATTAGCTCTTGATACTATGTTCATTGATGTAACGATTGAAGATAATAATAATTCTGTTTGACGTTTGACTGGGATGTATGGAGATTTTAGATGGGAGAACAAACACTTGACGTGGTCTCGTATGCGACGACTACACCAAGCTCATAACCTACCATGGCTCCTGGTGGGTGACCTTAATGAAATCATGTACCTTCATGAGAAGGAAGGAGGCAATCCGCGCCCGCCCCAATACATGCAAGCATTCCATGAAGTTGTTGAGGATTGTGAGCTGCATGATCTTGGGTACCTCGTGATCCATATACATGGCGTCGAGGTCGGATCAGGAACGTCTCGATAGAGGGCTTGTGAATGATTTGTGGTCTGCCCGTTTTCCCCACGCGGCACTACAGAATATGGAGTTCAATCACTCAGACCACAGACCGCTCCTTGTGGATACTGAGTACTATGTACAGCCACCGAGTGGAACGAACAATATTCATGCCAAAAGATTCGAAGCGCGGTGGCTGAGGGAAAATACATTTGATGAGAAAGTGATGAATGCATGGAACGAGGCAGGGATAGATCCCACTGTCACGAACATACATGGAAAACTCAATAAAATGCATGTTAGCTTCCATGACTGGGATCAGAGGGTCCTTAAGAAGCCAAAAAAGCGCCTTCGCAAAGCACAAAGGGAGCTTGAGAAGGCTATGGCAGGCCCTATGAATGATGAAAATGATGTACAAAGGAAGGAGTTAGCTGAGTTAATCGAATACTTGCTAGAGCTAGAAGAAATACAGGAAATGCAAAGATCCCGAGCAACCTGGCTAACAAGTGGTGACCGCAACACTGGTTTTTTCCAGGCTTATGCTTCAGCTAGAAGGAAAAGGAGTTTTGTAAAGAGACTGAAAGATGTTGGAGGCAATTGGCTTGAAGGTATGCCAGAACTGAACTCGCATGTATTGAACTACTTTACACATCTATTCACGTCAGAAGTGCAGCACACAGACCCAGAGATTTTACACAAGGTACAGCACAAAGTCACTGACCAGATGAACAATTTTTTGATGGCACCGTATACTGCTGATGATGTTAAAAAAGTTGTGTTCAGTATTGGGGATATTAAGGCTCCCGGTCTAGATGATCTCCATGCAATATTCTTTAAAAAGTTTTGGCATATTTTGGGAGATGACATAACAGCGGAGGTACTTCTTGCAATCAATTCCAGAATAATTCCGGTGGACTGGAATGAGACTACAATTGTGATGATCCCCAAAACTGACTCACCCGAACTGGTAACATAATTCCGCCCTATAAGTCTTTGTAATGTTTTATACAAGATAGTCTCTAAGATGCTAGCTTTCCGTCTGAAAAACATTCTGCCTGAGATTATTTCTCCCACCCAAAGTGCCTTCGTCCCTGGGAGGATGATCACGGATAACATCCTAATAGCGTATGAATGTGTGCATAAAATAAAGAATAAAAGGGCCGGCCAAACAGGATTATGTGCAGTAAAGTTGGACATGCATAAAGCTTATGACAGGGTGGAATGGTCGTTTTTGCATGACATGATGGTTGCTCTGGGTTTTCATAGTCAGTGGATTGAACTCATGATGGCTTGTGTTAGCTCTGTTTCCTACAGAGTAAGATTCAATTCCCAAGAGACAGATAAGTTTACCCCTACTAGGGGTATACGACAAGGGGATCCTCTCTCCCCATACCTATTCCTTCTCTGCGCGGAAGGTCTATCCAGTCTATTGCAGTATGAAGAAGAAGCTGGTGGCATAGAAGGAGTTAGAGTGTGCAAAAATGCACCGTCAGTATCACACCTCTTATTTGCTGACGATTCTCTAATTCTTATGAAAGCAGATATTTTAAATGCAGCTTCCTTACAACATGTTCTGGAAACCTACTGCCGGAGTTCGGGCCAGTTGGTGAGTTTGTCAAAGTCAAGTGTTTTCTTCAGTCCTAACACTTCTGTGGTGGTAAGGGCTGAAATATGCCAGGAATTACATATTGATACTGAAGCATTGTCTGATAAATATCTTGGGCTACCAGCAATGGTGGGGGCGGATAGAAGTGACTGCTTCAAACATTTTGTTGAAAGAATTAAAGAAAGACTGAAAGGATGGATGGAGAAGGTATTATCTATTGGTGGCAAAGAGATTCTCATAAAAGCGGTAGCGCAGGCTATCCCGGTCTTTGCCATGTCTGTTTTCAGTATACCCAAAGGTGTTTGTAAGGATATCACGGACTTAATTTCCCAGTATTGTTGGGGTGATGATGAGGAACATAAGAAAATGCATTGGTTTTCGTGGTGGAAACTATGCTACCCCAAGAGTGAAGGGGGCATGGGATTTAGAGATTTATACTCCTTCAACTTGGCAATGCTATCAAAACAATGCTGGAGGTTGATCACATGTCCTGAATCTTTGTGTGCTAGAGTGCTCAAAGCAAAATATTTCCCAAATGGGAGTCTACTCCAAGCTAGCTTAAAAAATGGAGCATCGTTTACTTGGCAAAGTATCATGAAAGGATTAGAGACCTTCAAGCTGGGATACATATGGAGAATTGGGACAGGAGAGCATGTGAACATTTGGAGGGACCCGTGGATCCCAGCTAGCCCGGACAGGAAGGTGATATCATTGAGAGGCCATTCTATTCTTTCCACTGTTCAAGAGCTCATCGACCCCAACACCGGATCATGGGATGAAGACTTGCTTCGGTCGATCCTAAATCCGGTAGATGTTAACAGGATCTTACAAATCCCGTTAAACTACAATTCTTTTGATGACTTTATAGCATGGCACCCTGATCGGAAAGGGAATTTTTCTGTTCGTACAGCGTACCGTATTCAGTGGATTCGAACTTTTGGGGCTCATGCAACTGCACCGACACATCCAAACAGATCGAATACACCGGCAGTGTGGAGTGTACTCTGGAAACTTTGCATCCCACGTAAAATCCAAATTTTTTGCTGGAGAGCGCTGCACGGGATATTGCCGCTTAAATCCATCCTTACTAACAGACATGTAGGTACAAATGGTGCATGCCCAATCTGTCATCATGGTGCGAAGGATATTAAGCATTTGCTATTTGATTGTATTCACGCAAGGGAACTCTGGAGCAGATTAGGCATCTCGGAAACAATTGCCGAAGCCTGGTCGGTGAATCTTTCGGGTTCTAACATACTGGAACATTTACTCCTCGGTGGACCTAGCCCGGCTCCTTTGAAACCTAATTTGGATGTCAAGCAAGTCATTGTGGTGGGAAGCTGGTATCTATGGTGGATCCGTCGGCAATTCACTCACGATGGATCGCCTCCTCCTACTTCTAAATGGCTGATGTCCATATTGGCGATAGCAAATAATTACCATCAGGCTAATGAGAAGATGATGAATACTACCGTAGAAAAATGGAGGATACCAGAACCCATGTTTGTCAAACTAAATGTTGATGCCGCCTTTTTTGTTGATGAAGGTTTGGGTGCTACAGCAGCTTTGATTAGGGATGAGAAGGGAACATTCCTAGCGGCGCAGTGTAAATTTATACCCCATGCAGCTAATGTAGTTACCACCGAGGCCCTTGCGATGAGAGATGGATTGGCTTTTGCAAATTCACTTGGTTTCCCCCGGATTGAAGCAGAATCGGACTCCACAACGGTGATAGAATCATGTGATGGCCAAGCTAGATGGTGGGATGAAGCAGCAGCTATTTTTGCCGAGTGTGTGGATCTCTCTTCGTTGATCGGGAAGGTCAAATTTCAGTACTGCCCACGTTCTTGTAACCAAGCAGCGCATGTGCTAGCTAACTACAGTTATTGTAATAAGATTTCTCTTAGTTGGACGGATGAGCCTCCGGGCTTTCTCGTTTCGAA
Organism: Triticum aestivum; assembly: GCF_018294505.1. NCBI lineage: Eukaryota > Viridiplantae > Streptophyta > Magnoliopsida > Poales > Poaceae > Triticum > Triticum aestivum. The sequence continues at coordinate 649,258,751 of NC_057799.1, read as the reverse complement.
CCTTGTGGACGATGTAATCCCTATTTTCAATCAATAAAGCTAGCCATGATGGCCTTAAAAAAAAGGTAAGATAAGATAAGATGAGTATGCCCTCGATGTACCACTCTTGCACGGGAAGCACAAATTGGGCTACTGGATCCGGAACTGCGTCAAAGTGTCGGGCGCACAGGTGCGCGACCACACGGGCCGGCCCATCTCACACTGTTCGAATCGCTTGGGAGTTCCGATTTTGTGAAAGTTCTAGAAGATTCCCAGCCGGTTTTACCGGTTTTGGGAACCGTCTAGAAGGTTCCTTGTACGTTTTTTTTTATTTTTTTCGTTTTTCCTTCTTACTTTTTCTTTCTTTCTTTTCCTGTCTTTCTTTTTCTGTCATTTTTGTTTTCGTTTTTTTCTTTTCCACAAAAGTCTGGATATAAAAAAATCACAAATCCATAAAAATTTCTGGGATTAAGAAAATGTTAAAATTATGAAACAATTGGTTCATAAAATACGAAAATGTTAGCATTTTTCAAAAAATGTTCTCGTTTCAAAATTTTGTTCACAAATCGAAATGTGTTCTATTTTTTAAAAGATTGTCTGTGTTACCAAAAAATGTTCACACATTCAAAATATTTTAGTGTATTAAGAAAGTTCTTGCATTTCAAAATTTGTTCATGTTTTCATAAAATGTTCAGAGTTTCAAATTATGTTCACAATTTCAATAAATGTTCTAAATTTCAAAAGCTGTTCACGTTTTCAAAAAACTTATTGTTTAAAAATTTGTTCGTGTTTTGAAAAAATTGTTTGGAATGTTAATTTTTGTTCTCATTTTTCAAAATTTGGTTTAGAATTTCAAAATTTGTTCTAATTTTTCAATGTTTGTTTGTGTTTTCCAAAAAAAATGTTCTCATTTTCCAAAATTGTTCATAGATCAAAAGCTGTTCATAGATATAAAAGTTATTTGCGAATTAAAAAATGTTTGCGGATTTCAAAATATGTTCGTGTTTTCCAATTTTGTTTGGAATTTCGAAAATTGTTTTTTTGAAAAAAATTCATAAATCAAATAATGTTCGGGATTTCACGATTTTCAAAAAATGCTTGGAATTACAAAATATTATCATTTTCAGAACAAAATTTGGCATTTTATTGTTTTCCTAAATTTTCTTCAGATTTTCATAAAATGTTCAGAGTTTTAAACAAATTGTTCAAAATTTTAGTAATTTTTCTAAATTTCAAAAATTGTTCACATTTTAAAAAATTTCAGCGTTTCAACATTTGTTACTTTTAGAAAAAATGTTTGGAAATTTAGTTTTTGTTCTCTTTTTTAGAAATTTTTTACAATTTCAAAATGTGTTCTAGTTTTTCAAAGTTTGTTTGTGTTTACCAATAAAAATGTTCTCATTTTTCTAAAATTGTTCGTAGATCAAAATCTGTTCATATATATAAAGTAAATTTGCGAATTGAAAAATATGTTCGTGTTTTCTAATTTTGTTTAGAATTTCGAAAATTGTTTCTTTTATGTGAAAAAAATTCACAAATCAAATAATGTTCAGGATTTCACGATTTTCAAAAAATATGCGGAATAAGAAAATATTTGGAACTACAAAAATATTATCGTTTTCAGAACAAATTTGGCAATTGTTTTCCTAAATTTTCAAGAAACGTTCGAAATTTTGTAAAGATTGTTTTTAGGGTGCCGCTTTAGTGAGATTAAGGAACAAATTGCGCTTCGCTTATAGCGGAAACTGCCGTGGCTAGTTGCACACGTTGTGAATCAAAATTTGCGAGTTCGATACCTGTCAGCGCCTAGTTTTTTTTAATGTCACGCTCTCTTTCGTTTCCTGTTTTTGGGCCGGCCCAGTCGTGGGTCATGCTGTGCGGCAGCGCGCTATTGGATGCAAAGAGCGTCCAATAGGTGCTCTCACTGGATCCAGAGTCTGAGGAAACAATCCCAGCTAGATTCAAATTTGAATGCGTCGAGCGGCCGGCCGTTGGGCCACTAGCGATCCATGACAGCCTTTTTTATTAGGAAAGATTATGTCTTCCTGCTACTTTAGAAAAGTTTGTGTCCGTTTTAGAAATCCCAAACACGCTTAATCTCACCTGGTCCCCACAGTGTTGCTTGCATGCATCCATGTGACCGCATGGTCCAACTAGTTTGCATGCATAAGAGTTTGCTCGACGCCTTTGTTCTGCTCTGGTTTTTTCCTTTTATTTTTTCTTTGGTTCTTTTTGTTTTTCAACTGTTTTCTTGGGGTTTTTCATTTTCTTCGTATAACTTCTGTTTTCTTTTGTTATTCATAGTTTTTTTATTTTTTTCCTCAATTTTCATGGTTTTTTATTCTCTTTCTCTTTCTCGGTTTTCACAAGTTTTTTCTTTTATTGTTCTTCGGTTTTCTTTGTTTCTTTCTTTGGTTATCATCGATTTTCTTTGGCTTTGTTCATTTCTCTTTCTTTTCACCGGTTTTCATTGGTTTTGGGACCATTTTTATTGACTTTTTTGTTTCCTACGTGTTGTTTGTATCGTTGTTCCTTGGTTTTCTATGTACATGTGAGACATTTTTTAAGACATCATTTTTAAAATACACAATAACATTTGAAAAAAATATTTTTATGTCTACCTTTTTCTTCTATATCAGGACCAATTTTATACATGTTTAACATTTTTCATAATACATGATTACATTTTTAATGAAAATGATTAAATTTTTAATACATGTTTGATGTCTATTTTTTCCTAAACATTGTAGATTTTTTTCATATACATATAAAATATTATTTTATATAGGTATAACATTTTCCAAATACGCGATTCAATTTTTTTTTGTAATGACACATACATTTTTTTGAAACGTATGAACATTTTGAAAATGTCACGAGATGTTTTTTGTATGCTATCAACATTTTTCATATACATTTGAAACATTTATTTTATATATGTCTAACTTTTTATAATATCACACAATATTTTTGAAACACATGATATTTTTAAAATGTCAAAACAATTATATACTATCAAAAGGTTTTATTTTGAATTAAGTTAATTTTTTTACATTGTGTTAAGATATTAAAAATTCAATTTTTAAATTTTGTTTGTAAAAAACCGGAAAGACGAACTTACCGGTAACCGACCTGGGCCGGCCCATTTGCGAGCCCTGACGCGAGCGGTCGCTCCAGCTCGCGTCAGGCGATGTGTGACCCTTCCCTCAAAAAATAAAATAAAAAAGGCGATGTATGACCCACACCAAACAGCGAGCGAGCAAGCAAACACTCTGCTCTTCCTCCTCTCCTCCCGTAGGAGGAAAAGAAAAAGAAAGGAGAAAATCTGGCGCCGAGCTTTTTGCTTGGTTTCTTGCCTTGCTCCAATCCTCCCCTTCCTCGTCGTCCGTGTCCCGCCGCCGCCGGCGTCATCCATCAAGACTGCTGTTGCCGCTCCACAGTATCTGCTGCTCAGCTCCAGCTCCAAGCTAGGTAAAGGACCCCCTCCTGCTGCCCGCAGATCGTCTCACGGGATTTCTCTTCCTCACCGAATCGTCTCCTATGAAGCTGCAGGTACTATACTTGGGTTCTGCTGCTCGATTCGTCACCCAGGCCAGGCTTAACTACTTCCTCCCCTCCCAGATTTATCAGTTTACAGACTTCCTGTATTGACCAGTAGTGTAGTGTAGTAGTATTCTCCCCCTTCTTGCTAATCAACGGCGGACCCCATCACTTCACTCTACTTAATTTTCCAACACCTCTAATTGCATTTTTAATCAGACGACCGGGCGTTTCTTTCTCTCATTAACCTTTTGTTAGCCCTGGCACCATACTACTTACTCTAGTTACTAGACTGGTAATTTCCTTCTCCATTTTTACAGGTGCAGACTCATACAAAGGCGTGCCAAGCTTCAAAGCTCACTGTGTCTGTGTGGTTAATTGACTAAATGAGCTTTGAGGAACAATATGTGCAACCGAATGGCAGTCGAAAGCCTGGTATCATCAAACCACCTACTTCGGATCCATCTTGCTTGGGATCACCATCTTGCTTCGGCCCTGATAATGATTTCTGCCTTTATCCTGGCATGCCATTGTGTGGAACCTTATTTCAGAGACGATTCTACTCTGGGTTTCATAGGTATTGTACTGCCTTTTCCGGAACCCTCGTGCGCAAGGATTGACTAATAATGCCACCAAAGCTTCCACCAGCAAGCATCAAGGATGGCTCCAATGCTCCAATATTTCTCGGGTTTATATGCTTTGACTGGGAGATATTCGTATGCGCTACTGATGTGGAATCAGCCCCTTTGCATCGGCAAGATGATGTCGTGATATAGGACGTTCCTGCAAGAATGAGCTGTCTCTTGCACATTGTCCATGTGCACTCAAGTGGTTCATCAGCCATGGATCAACTGTATGTGAGATGGGAAAGTAGTGGCTGCACCCAAGTTTGGTGCACCCACGCAATGATAAGTAAAAAAAATATTAAAAAATTCTGAAACTTCGTGGCATTGATTACGAGCAAATGTTTTACAAGGTTGCAAAGTTTGGTCGCCAAATCAAATGATCTCCACAAAAATTTGCAAGCACGTAAAACATTTGGTCATAAGCGAAGTTGCAAAGTTTCAGAATTTTTTTATTTGTTTTGCTTAGTTTTCAATCATGGTTCAATCCTCACGGTACACATGTGGTGTTCTCTCGGAGGCACAATGAAGAACCACCAGTTAGCCCAAGTAATAATTCTGTAGAGCATAGTGTTGTGGCTGCGAGGACACATGCAAGGCGTAGTTTGGGGGGGGGGGGGGACTGGAGTTTTTGTTGCTACTGCCCTAGGTTTTGTTGTTCTTGCATGGTTTGTTGTTCCACATGTTGGCAAGGTATCTACCCCTCAAAGCTTCACTCCTATTTTCTGTGTTTGCTGTGGCATTCGAAAGTTAAAACTTGATGCCACTCTTTTGGACAGGATCGTTCAAAATTCTTCTTATTTTAGTTTGCAAGCTCAGATAGACAAACCTTATATTTGTGTTCAACATAATAGTGGAGATAATGTAAAAAACTGGCAATACGGCCCTAACTATGTTATTGTTGACTCCTATGAAATGTATGGATATGGTGACATGCTTTAAGAATTTTTGTTAATCATTTGCGGTAGACTCGATCTTAGCATCTGAACTTTGTGCAATTGTGCAGCAAACTTCTGGAAATTCAAAGAAAAGATGGTGTAAAAAAACCTATATTGGATGATAATCAAGTTGCTCACGTTCTGGACTACTTTGTTCCCTTCATCAGCCTGATTACTCAATTTCTTGTCTCTTTTACCAGTCAGATAATCAAATGGAGGAATTGTGCCAACATCAAGGTCAATTAATTTGCTTTACACATGTGCATTATGAATGGAACATTGCTAACTATACTGTAGCTGGTAATAGCATCTTCAAATTTGTAAAGTTTGCCAGCATATTGGTTACAGTAATTTCCTCCTGTAAAAATAACCCTGAGTAATATGTATGAACCCGTGACTAGATGAGCTTGACAAACTGCTACCATTGGCTGGAGCAGCTATTCGGAGTATTGCAGTGTATATTTCCTTCTAATAGCTCGCTGGTTTGACTAGAATTTTGATAAAACAGTAGCAATTCTTCTCGTAAAATATGACTATCAAGATGTGTATAGTTCATTAAGTTGACAATCAGTAGGAAATTCTACCAAGATAATTAACTTATTGTCAGGGTACTCTGCTTTGAGAGGTATGTAGTAAATATTGGCTCTTTGCTGTTGAAATGGACAATCTGAAATACAGGTGAAAGCTTTCTTCTTCTGTAGCATGAAATGAAAGTTATATCTTTTTTATTATGTTTTAAAAATTGCAATACGTGGGAGATGGATGTGAAGTTGAGCCAGGTGACAAGAGGGGCACTGTAAAATTTGTTGGCCAAGCTGAACCCCTTGGACATGGATTTTGGGTTGGAGTGCAATACCATGAGCCACTCGGAAAGCACGATGGCATGTATGTTCATTCTCAAACTATGAAAGTGATGAATAGTTGATCTTTGAAGCAATAGCTCCTTGAAACATTTTTCTTTGATTTCTCGGATGCTGCAGGGTGAAAGGCGTCCGCTTCTATGTGTGCCCTCAAGGGCATGGAGCAATTGTCCAGCCAGAGAAAGTAAAGGTATCTGTCCTTGCTACATGACATACAATGCTTACGACCTGGCAACTGGTGCCATAATTTTGGCTGGATGGGTATTATTGCCGTGGCTGAACTTGAACGGTGCTTCCTCAAATAATTGAATTTCATATATATCCTCTAGGCTTTGTTCCCTTAAAACAAATTGCGCCTTAAAACAAATGGTGGCTTGATCACGATGGCAGTTTGGTTGCAATGGCAAGTTGGCAACAACATGTTTCAGTGCATGTTAGGATGGTTTGCATGATATGGTATTATGATTGCAACGTCGGGCTTGTTGGATTGTGATGACGTTTGAATTGATGTATTGGAAGAGTTACAGAGGGGCAATTTATTCTAGCCTGCAGCACAAACCTACCTTACATTATATAAGCAACTTAAGCCGGAGCTAAAAGCATGTGCCCCTAGTAAGATGATTGTGAACATGCATAAAGTACCAGTAGTATTTGTTATTATGGTGGAAAAAAGAACTTATCCTTCTGCAGCGTGTCAAACTTTAGTCAGCAAAGGGAGAAGGAGTTGGACTTCGACTGACTAGCAGAACTTTACTAGTCATACTCCGCCTAAGAAGCAACCAAAGTTACTAGTCGTTCTCAACCTAAGAATGTCCATGCCCTCATTTTCCTGGGTGTTCAAAATGTCATGTTAACCTTTAAGAAGTCCTGAGTCATGGTCCCATTTTTATTTTGTGCTGTGTGAATGCTCTGAAGCGTGCCATGGAATCCAATATGTGTGTGGTCTTCAATCAGGAACATCATCTCTTCCTTATTTTTTTCCCTAGGCTCCTTTGTCTAAGACGCTATCTTTTGAAATCCGTTCCCTACATAATTTTCCTCTACATGTGTTGGGGGGGGGGGGATTTACCTCTTTGATTGATAATAATCTTCCGTTTCTGTCATCGCTTCTCTCTCTCCCTATCGGGTTGTCCAGTCATTTTCTGATTGTGTTGGCCTGTTCAAAATAGCACTGGAAGGTTTTCATTGGGTCTTAATGATCAAAACCATTAGCCCCGGGCCATCAGTTTGTCGAGCCTTTTTTTGGGTCTGGGGAACATGGGAGTTTTTCCACTGTGAGAGAACCAATGGAAAAGATGACAAGAATCTGGACGGAGGCATTTTTTACACACATGTACACATGCCAGTAACTGGACAAAAAATCGACTGTTGCTCAAAGGAAAAATAGCTGACTGTTGATTAGGCACTCCCATTTAGTTGAAAGCATCAGAGAAGCTTCCTTGACCAACACGGTAAATCAAGAAAACAACAGTAGCGGCCACAGCAACAGGAGCTGAATATGCAACAGCAATCCGGGGATGCATGCCCAGATAGAAACTAAGTTCCTACTCACGAACCATATAACAAGCTACACCAAGTAAGAAGTGTATAACAATTAGCTCATAAGGGCCACCATTGTATAACCACTCATCAACAGATGCAACTCCCAAATTGAACAATAGCACCAGAGATAACATTTACTATATTTATACTACTTGGTAGTTGGTACCCTTCCAAGAATAGCACATCCATTGGATTAGGTCCTGTGCCGCACATTCGTGGCTCTAGTGATTCAACGTGTTCCGCTGTGATTTAGCAATAGTGCCCTTCAGTCTTGTAAGTCCTTGCCTTGGTAAGATGATTCATTATGTGTTATCTTATTCTGCAGCATTATTTGACAGTGTACTATATGTCACCCTTTGCCACCATGACACTAGCTCTACCAGCAATATTGCTCGAAGGAGGCGTTGTAATCAACTTGTTCTACACTCACGACCCCATCTTTTCTATGCTGATTATCATCCTCGGCTCAGGGGTGCTCAACTTCTCCATCTTCGACGTGATCTGTTCAACCACAGGGTGCCCTTCAATGTTACTGGCAATCTTCAAGTAAGATCATCCTGGACTATGTTTCCTTCTCTCCAACTTTGACTTGGTTTACTCTGGATGAACCATATGTGATGACAATAATGACCACCACTACATGCTTCTGTTTATGTTATCGTTTGTGATAAACTCCTTTTTGGAGTGGAGAGTAATGTGTTTGATGACATAGCGTTAACCCTATTTTCTGCGGAAGCTGAATTCCAAGTTTCCCCAGATGGTGTCTAGTGTCAACTTCATACGATCTTCCATCAGAGCTTACGGTGCAATCTGCATGGTCAAAGCGAAGCCATTGATCAAGTCGAGTCCAAGGACCATTGGAAGAGGATTTCCCCCATGCCATTTGGCGTTCTACAAGAACATTGTGCTCGGAAATGACACTCCGGCCTCCTTCACTCCTGCAACCACATGTACCATGGCATCATCGTGCGCTTCTTACTACCACATGTTTCCTGTAAAAAATAAGTAGTAGAGTTGTGGTGTTGCTGCCTATAACATCTTTTCTGATTCAGTGTGATGCACTTGTTCTGCAGTGGTTAGTTTGGAGTAAGCATTTTGAGTGGTGGGATACTGACAGTGCTTAGTTTCAACAGTTTTGGTTTCTGTTCTACCATGGTTGGCTGCCTCGCCATGTGTACGAATTCCATATTGGCAGAGTCCTTCATGGGTGCACATTTGACAGGTACATGCACCGGTGCTTTAGCGGCTGGTGTGGTCTGGCATATACGTACAATGTTAAAGCATTTTATAGGATCGTCTTTCTTTCTAAAATTATTAGTTTCCTTTCGAGTTCGAGGGTCAAAAGATTTAGTTATTGCTGTAATGTTCCTGCCAAATTCAATCTTTTAATCTCTTGACTCGGTAAGATAATTTATTATGTGTTTTCCTTATCTGCAACATTAACATGGCACCCTTTGCCGCCATCATACTGACTCTGCACACATGACTCGATCTTGTCTGTGCCGATTATCATCCTAGACTCAAGGGTGCTTGCCTTTGGCCTCAACTTGTCCATCTTCCACGTGATCCAATCAACCACCGCAGTGAACTTGAATGTTGCTGGCAACCATAAAGTAAGACCGACCATTCTGGACTATGTTTTCTACCCTCTACGTTTCTCCTCTATTTCTTTCTAAAAACTGATCCTCGCCGCTGCAGGTTGCTGTTGCGGTATCCGTCTCATGGTTGACCTTCCGGAAACCCAATGAATGCAATTTGGTGCGCAATCATGCTCGTCGGCTGTACTTTCTCCCAACAGCCCCCGAGGAGCCAAGGAACGAAACCTTGGCCACTTCCCATAGTTAGCTAAACAGGAATGTAAAGTAAACCTAGAATGGCATATACGCTATGTGATTTGACTATGCCGGTTTTGAATTGTAAAACAACCTATAACTGAGAGGATCTGTGTATTTTGGACCTCACTTACTCCAAAAGTCTGTGTAGACTTGGTAGAAATTAACAAGTGACACTCATTGTATGTACACTGCTTGGAAAATACAGTAGCTAAAAAGAAGTCAGAGGATGAGCTGGATAACAGAACTGCGAGAGAAGTTCATCAGTGAACAGAGCATGCCTGCCTCGGCTTTGTCCTGGTTGAGAGATTTTTTATTTTTATTTTTGCCCCACTGTTGTTTGGGCACTTTGGTTGTGTGGATTTGGTAGAGGATGCTGCCTTCACCACCTGTGGCGGCGCGATGGTCATTACATTAGGTGGGTGGCGCGGATAGGTCACGACCTGACAAGCACAGACATCGAGTGATGTTATTTCCATTGATCTATGGAACAATGGGCTTGTTACTAATAAATAACTAGTAGAATGCTCGTGCGTTATTACGGGCTCATAACATGATCATGACGTAAGAATTTAATAAAGGTAGAATGAAATGGTTGATTTTAATAACAGGCTCAGAAAAGAGGATGATATCTTGATTAATACTTTTCTTTGGTTTATGGTGCATATAAGATATCAGTGCGTTGCTATGGGTTTAAGCAATATTTAAAAAGTGATGGCGTGTGACTGATTGTCCTCGGTCTTCACCATCGTCTTTGAAGGCGCGGTGAGAGCTTTCGATCGTCAACCCTTGGTCGTCCTCGAGCGAATGATCATCAATCTTGTCCTATTGTGTCTATTGTCCTTTCCCGCGACCGCCCATGTCGCGAGCGTGTTGTGGCCATTGTCCATGTTGGCAAGCGTTGGTCGGCCATTTCGTTGAGAGCCTGCTGCGGCTAAAAAAACTAACTTATATGTACAAACATTGACCAAAACAACTGTATAATTCACAAGCATCGGCGTAGCATGCGGCTTATGAGTGCGTTGGGAAAAATATTGCCTTACACTTGTCTCCTCTATACAAGCAATCACATCATCCAGCCCACCACTACAGGAATCAGCTACTTTGCCATCTGCCACGGCAGACGGCAAAGGCAAGGATGGCGGACGGCAAAGGCCTTTACCGTCTGCCGCGGACGGCAAAAGGCTCCGGCAAAGTAGGCTACGGTAAAGAGCTTCTTTGCCGTCTGCTTTCTGAAGTGGACGGCAAAGGGGCCTTTGCCATCAGTGGCTGACGGCAAAGAAAGCCGACGGCAATAAATGTGCTGTTAGTCCGCTAGGCGGCTAACGGCAGCCTTTGCCGTTCGCCACTGACGGCAGCATCCGGCCTTTGCCGTCCGCCGAATGACGTCAGCTGGACGTCACTGCGGGACAAGCCTTTGCCGTCTGCCACTGTAGGCAAAGCCTTTGCCGTCCGCCGCTGTAGGCAAACTGACCAAATGGGTCAGCTTCCAGGGAGCACAGGTGGCCGCCGCGTGGATTCTTTGCTGTCCGCGGCAGACGGCAAAGGCGCCTTTGCCATCAGCGGCTGACGGCAAATGTGCCTCTTTTTTTCTGTTTTTTTAAATCCAGCAATTTTCACAACAAATATATGACATATATATATATACATATATATATTTCACAGGGCTATTTAACAGCAAACATATGACATATCCAGCACATAAGTTTTATCGTGCATACATATATAGTTCCATCCATCCATACATAGCAAGTTGCACATACACATTGTTCCATCCATACATATTAGAATGCAAAGTTTCATCAAGATAGCAAGTTCCATCATAGCAAGCTAGAAGAATACTAGAGGAGAATGAAAGAAAAAACAAGCACTCCATCATAGCAAGCTAGCTTCCGTGAAGTGAATGAAATCTGCAAAAAGGCAAATAAGAAAGTTAGAAAAAGGTGACTAGAAGAAGAAGTATATGCCATTTATGAGCTAACTTAGGTGAAATGGATCATTTATGAGCTAACTTAGTTGAAATGGATCGTTTATGAGCTAACCTATGTGAAATAGATCGTTTATGAGCTAACTTAGGTATAATGCATCATTTTAGAGCTAACCTAGGTAAGATGGGTCATTTTGGAGCTAACCTAGGTGAAATGGATCGTTTTTGAGCTAAGTTAGGTGAAATGGATCGTTTATGAGCTAACCTAGGTGAAATAGATCGTTTATGAGCTAACTTTGGTAAAATGCATCATTTTAGAGCTAACCTAGGTGTGATGGGTCATTTTGGAGCTAAACTAGGTAAAATGAATCGTTTGTGAGCTAACCTAGGTGAAATGGATCGTTTATGAGCTAATCTAGGTAAAATGGGTCATTTTAGAGCTAACTTGGGTAAAATGCATCATTTTGGAGCGAACCTAGGTAAGATGGGTCATTTTGGAGCTAACCTAGGTAAAATGGGTCATTTTAGAGCTAACATAGGTAAAATGGATCATTTTGGAGTTAGTCTAGGTAAAATGGGTCATTTTAGAGCTAACTTGGGTAAAATGGATCATTTATGAGCTGACTAAGGTATAATGGGTCATTTTAGAGCTAACTTAGGTAAAATGGATTGTTTATGAGCTAACTAAGATAATTATGCCATTTTTGACATAAGTAAGCTAAGTACATGTCATTATTGAGCAAACCTAGTTAACTAAGCATACTAGAGCTAACTTAGGTCATTTTGGAGGAAACAAAGCTAAGTAAAGATCGTTTTAGAGCTAACTTAGGTAAAATGGATGGTTTTGGAGGTCAGTAAGCTTATTAAGTCATTTTGGAGGAAAAGAAGCTAACTCTAGGTCATTGTGGTAAGCATATTGGAGGAAATAAGGCTAAGTCTAGGTCTTATGCATTTGTTAAGCAAAACACTAGAAGAAACTTACCAGCCCCACCATCTTTCAACACCTGCCATGACAAAGAGTAAACGAAATTAGTACACCATAAAAAAAATACCGACATGAATAATAATATGTATATCACTTAAGTGTATCATCATCAAGTACAACATAAAAAAATTGAATACCTGACACTACTAATAATCTCGATCACTATCATCAATAAATGCATAATCATCATCATCACTATAATCAATGATGGGCTCATAGGGTTCAGTGGCATCAACATGTGGAAAGCCACCTTGACGTAATCGGTCAAGCATTGACAGGTCATCCGCAGCAGTAACCTCTTCTTGTTCCGGCTCTTCTTGTTCCTCCTCTGGGTTGATGTCAGATTCACTGTCGCTGTCTACTTCAATGTTTTGGGGTGAAGTATAGCAGTTCTTGAAACGCTTTTTGGAAAGACGTGTCTCTTGGAAGAATTCTCCTTCATATGTGTCTGGGTTAATGTGAGGTTCATAATCCTCTTCCTTTAGGGGAGATAGTCTAGCACGTGGCGGCACTTCATAAACGACATCCCAACCTTTCAGATTTGGATTAGTTTGGCAGGCCCACGGTAGATAGAATACTTGGGTCGCCTGTTGAGCCGTAATATAGACATCAGGAACATCTAAATGGGTGCTTTGTTTGATTTCAACTAACCCTATATGTTCATGAGTCCTTCTAGTCTCCTTCGGCTAAAACCAATAACATTAGAAGAGTACGACATTCGGTGGGTTGTCACCATAGAATAAAAGTTCATAAATTGCTTCAAGTCTCCCATAATACTCGGTACCTCCTTCGCCGATAGCAGATACACAACAATTTATAGACTATCGGTCAGCCATAGATAGCTCTTTGCCATAGGTACGAAAACGATACCCGTTGATGTCGTATTTGTCAAATGAACGGACCTTATAGTCAAAACTATTAGCGACTTGTCTCAATTCGGCGTCCATAGACTCTGAATTAGCCTACAAGTTTAATACGAAAGGATTGTTGCATTAGGCAGAAATTAGCGAATGAAACGAAATGGTCTAATAGAAATTACCGTTTGTTTGAACCAAGAGATGAAACTGGGATAGCCGTCTCCTTGCTTTGTGAGAAGCTCATACTCTTCGACGGAATCCTTTTGGATCACCGCTCCATATGAGAATATGGCGACGTATCGACTGTATGAAATATCCAGGAATAAGAGCAGTTCAAAGGAAATAGAAGTTGCGAAACAATGTACCGAGAACTTACTCGATGTACGGCCGCACTTCTGTCAGGTTGTTGAAGATATACAACGTAATGGTCCGCCATTCTTCGTTATCCAAAGATACTGGTTTCAAACCACTGGCTGGTGCGAGATTCCCTTTGAATAGGCTGAGGTTGGATCCACCCTTTTGAGGTTCGTCAGCATTGTACCAAGGCTTCGGATTATGCAAATTACGATTTTTGGTTTCGTAGTGTGTTGTCACGAAGTTTGCCGCCTCCTCAGTGATGAATGCCTCAGCCATCGATGCTTCAATTCTACGTTTATTTTTACATTTTTGTCGAAGCGTCTTCTGCATCCTCTCAGTTGGGTGGCACCAACAATTTTGCACGGGCCCCCCAATCTTGCCTCGGTCGGGAGATGCAAAATCAAATGCTGCATTGGATTAAAGAAGCCCGGTGGAAATATCTTCTCTAACTTGCAGATCAACTCCGGCGCCAACTCTTCCATTTCTTCTAGCACGCCAGGCGATAGTTCTTTCGCACAAAGAACACGGAAGAAATAGCTGAGTTTTGCCAGTACTAGCCATTCATCCTCAGGGATGAAGCCACGCAACACCACCGGCAGTACCCGCTCAATCCATATGTGCCAATCATGACTCTTGAGACCAAATATCTTCAATTTATCAAGACTCGCTCCCCTCTTTAGATTCGCTGCATACCCATCGGGGAACATCAACTGCATTTTCACCCACAAGATAATTTCCCTAATTGATGGCCTTCCAAGATTGAACCATGCCTTTGGCTTCGTCCAGTTATGCTTTCCTTTCGGTTCTTTCATGTTTTGTAACGGCCTATCACATAGCGCCTCCAGATCGACTCTAGCCTTAGTATTATCCTTTGACTTCCCATCTATGCCGAACAATGTACCAAAAAGTGCCTCGGCGATATTCTTCCCAGTGTGCATCACGTTGATGTGTGTGGGCAAAGGAGGTCTTTGAAGTAAGGCAGATCCCATAAGCATGTCTTGTGAGTCCAGGCGTGCTTAGAATTATACCCCTTGAAGTACCCTGGACGCTCTGGATCTGGCTCGAGAGCGTTTAACTGATCCAGGGTCTGTTGGCTTGTCAACGCAGGTGGTGCAGAGTTTTTGACAACTCTACCTCTAATGAAGTTCTTCTTGTCTTTCCTGAACTTATGGCGAGGATCCATGAACTGTCTATGCATGTCGAAGCAAGAAAACTTGCGACCGGCCTGAAGCCAACGAAACTCAAGAGCTCCCTTGCATGTGGGGCACGGGAACCTTCCATGCACACACCAGCCAACGAATAGCGCATACGCTGGCAAGTCATGCGTAGAGTACATGTACCAGACACGCATTATGAAGTTCTGTTTGCTATAGGCGTCGTATGTCTTGAACCCATTATCCCAGGCTTCTTGCAATTCGTCCTTAAGCGGCTGCATGTACACATTCGTATTTTTCCCCGGATAGTTGGGCCCTGGAATTATCAACGTCAGGAAAATGTTCTTTCTTTGCATAATCTGTCCGGGGGGGAGAGATTGAGTGGAAAGACAAATACGGGCCAACAACTGTATTGGGCTGCTGTCAGAACAAACACATTGAACCCATCCGTGCTGATGCCGACTCGAGGATGCCTCGGATCTGCTTCTTTGTCAGCATGTATTTCATCAAACTTTTTCCATGCAACACCATCCGATGTGTGTACGATCATCAGATTCCCATCTGCATCTAGTTCGGTTCTTTTGCCCGTTTTGTGCCATGTCATCTGTCTGGCCGTCTCTTCGACCATGAAAAGACGTTGAAGTCTTGGTACGATTGGCATATACCGAAGAACACTAACGGGGGTTTTAGTCTGTGTCTTCTCACCCATACCATTGTCTACCACAACATACCTAGAAGACTTGCAAATGGGACAATAGTTCAAGTCCGCATAGTCAAGCCTAAATAAGACACATCCTTTCTCACAGGCATGTATCTTCTCATAGGGCATCTTCAGTGCACGGAGGATTTTGTACGACTGGTACAGGTTTGTAGGCATTACATGGCCTTTGGGTAGAAAGTGTCCAAATACTGTCATCATTGCGTCGTAGCATTCTCTACCCAAGTTGAACTGAGCCTTTAGAGCCATTACTTGTGAGATGGCATCCAATTGACAAAGCTCAGTGTGCTCGTGGAGCGGACGTTTTGAAGACTCCAACATTTCATTGAAGGCCTTTGCAGATTCCTCCATCTCCTTGTCCGAATCCCGAGCATCATCGAAGTCTTGCACCATGTTTTCCATCCCGGTACCATGCTCGTCGGTGCGACGACGATCCACCTCAGCTCGGTCACGTTGGGCAGACTCACCATGATATGTCCACACCGTATAATCGGGCGTAAAACCACTCTTCTGCAGGTGTTTGCCCATTTCAGCCTCCGTCCTCTTTTCCCAATTGCCGCACCGTAAACAGGAGCACCAGGTTTTCCTCTGGCCATTTGCAAATGCGGCTTGCACAAACCCCTTCGTTTTTGTGAACCATTCAGTGCTCCATTTGTTCTGACCAGTGTGACCGGTGTACATCCATGCACGATCACTCATCTTGACTTTCAGAGCTACTGGACACACAACAAATATATATATATATATATATATATATATAATTCACCATGTATATATTCATCAGTTGATCTACTTTGTCAATTTTATTACGTCCATGCAACCTACACTCTAATAGGTAATGATAGGTCCTAATCCCACCCGAGTATGTGTAGATTTGGTTCATTTTCCCATGCTATGCTCTAGATCCGACGCAAAATTTCGGCAGCACCTCACCGCTGTTCTCCTGATACACGTCTCTGCAATAAACATAGAGGATGTGTACCCGGAGAACAACAGGGGAGGCACTAACGAAATCTATGCGTCGGATCCGGAGCAAAGCATATGGGAAAACGAACCCAATCTACACATACTCGGGCTGTCCATGGATAGCGTTGGACAATTCGAAAGAATCACGGTTATAAATATGCAAATGCATGCATATTTATAACTATAACGCTTTCGAACGGGAGACACATATTGGTTACACATACTGATGATTCAAGACAGATATATAGCTAGCTATCAAGTTTCATCGGCATGAACACCGGAACAGAGCAAATAATTAAGGGGGGAGGAGGACATGTCATTTTTGCTCACCCACGAACGAAGGGGCAGAGCTCGTCAAACGCACGGGGAGGTCGTCGAACACCAAACCTCGCAGCGATGAAACAACTGCACATTTAAATCTACCGATCAACACAATTATATATGATGTTTTTCATAACAAAATCGAAAAATATATGACCTAACTCATAATTCACAAATATATGACCCCGTCGGCCTCTGGTGTCGTGGGTGTCGTGTCGGGGTCGGGGTGTCGTGTCAGGGTCGGAATGCCGTGTCGGGGTCGGGGTGCTGTTTCGGGGTCGGGGTGCTGTTTCGGGGTCGGGGTCGGGGTGTGGTGTCAGGGTGTCGGGGGTCAGGGGTCGGGGTGTCGTGCCGGAGTGTCGGGGTGGCGTGTTGGGGTCAGGGTGTCAGGGTGTCGGGGTTGGGTTCGGGGTGTGGGTCGGGGTGTGGTGTCAGGCTGTCGGGGTGTCGGGGT
Organism: Triticum aestivum; assembly: GCF_018294505.1. NCBI lineage: Eukaryota > Viridiplantae > Streptophyta > Magnoliopsida > Poales > Poaceae > Triticum > Triticum aestivum. The sequence goes on along the minus strand of NC_057799.1, from coordinate 649,241,698 downwards.
CGGAGTGTCAGGGTGTCGGGGTGTCGGGGTCGGGGTGTCAAGGTATGTTTTTCTTCTTCTTCTTCTTCTTCCTTTTCCTGTTTTTTCCTTTTCTTCTTCTTCTCTTCTTCTTCTTCTTCTTCTTCTTCTTCTTCTTCTTCTTCTCTTCTTCTTCTTCTTCTTCTTCTTCTTCTTCTTCTTCTTCTTCTTCTTCTTCTTCTTCTTCATCATCTTCTTCTTCTTCATCATCTTCTTCTTCTTCTTCTTCTTCTTCTTCTTCTTCTTCTTCTTCTTCTTTTCTTCTTCTTCTTCTTCTTCTTCTTCTTCTTCTTCTTCTTCTTCTTCTTCTTCTTCTTCTTCTTCTTCTTCTTCTTCTTCTTCTTCTTCTTCTTCTTCTTCTTCTCTCTCTTCCTCCTCCTCCTCCTCTCCTCCCTCCTCCTCTTCCTCTTCCTCTTCTTTCTTCCTCTTCTTCTTCTTCTTCTTCATCATCATCATCATCATCTTCTTCTTCTTTTCTTTCTGCTTCTCCCTCCACCACTTCCTCCCTCCTCCTCCTCCTTCTACTCTTCTTATTCTTCTAAACTAAAACTAAAACTAATCTAAAATAAACTAAACTAAAAATAAAACTAAAACTAAACTAAAACTAAAACTAAAGTAAAACTATAACTAAACAGAAACTAAATTAACTAAAAGTAACTAAAAGAACAAACTAAAACAAACTAAACTAAAAAGGGGGGAAGATCACTCACCTGCGCAGGGGATCGCCGGTGGAGGGGGAGGCGGCGGCCCGGTGGAGGGGAAGCCGCGGCGGGTGGGGGCGGCGGCGGCCCGGTGGAGGGGAGTCCGCGGTGGGTGGGGGCAGCGGCGGCCTGGTGGAGCGGGAGGCCGCGGCGGGTGGCGACGGCGGCGGCCCGGTGGAGGGGGAGGCCGCGGCGGGACGGGGCGGGGACGACCACGCAGGGGAGGGGAGGGGGCGGATGGCCGGCGTGGAAGGGGTGCCGCAGGGGAGGGGTGCGGGGCGATGGGGCGGCTGTGACGCCCCCGATTCAATCGTACACTAATCATGCACGCAAACGTGTACGATCAAGATCAGGGACTCACGGGAAGATATCACAACACAACTCTAAAACATAAATAAGTCATACAAGCATCATAATACAAGCCAGGGGCCTCGAGGGCTCGAATACAAGTGCTCGATCATAGACGAGTCAGCGGAAGCAACAATATCTGAGTACAGACATAAGTTAAACAAGTTTGCCTTAAGAAGGCTAGCACAAACTGGGATACAGATCGAAAGAGGCGCAGGCCTCCTGCCTGGGATCCTCCTAAACTACTCCTGGTCGTCGTCAGCGGCCTGCACGTAGTAGTAGGCACCTCCGGTGTAGTAGGAGTCGTCGTCGACGGTGGCGTCTGTCTCCTGGGCTCCAGCATCTGGTTGCGTCAACCAGGTAGAATGGAAAGGGGGAAAAGAGGGAGAAAAGCAACCGTGAGTACTCATCCAAAGTACTCGCAAGCAAGGAGCTACACTACATATGCATGGGTATATGTGTAAAGGGCCATATCGGTGGACTGAACTGCAGAATGCCAGAATAAGAGGGGGATAGCTAATCCTGTCGAAGACTACGCTTCTGGCCACCTCCATCTTGCAGCATGTAGAAGAGAGTAGATGGTAAGTTCACCAAGTAGCATCGCATAGCATAATCCTACCCGGCGATCCCCTCCTCGTCGCCCTGTTAGAGAGCGATCACCGGGTTGTATCTGGCACTTGGAAGGGTGTGTTTTATTAAGTATCCGGTTCTAGTTGTCATAAGGTCAAGGTACAACTCCGGGTCGTCCTTTTACCGAGGGACACGGCTATTCGAATAGATAAACTTCCCTGCAGGGGTGCACCACATAACCCAACACGCTCGATCCCATTTGGCCGGACACACTTTCCTGGGTCATGCCCGGCCTCGGAAGATCAACACGTCGCAGCCCCACCTAGGCACAACAGAGAGGTCAGCACGCCGGTCTAAATCCTATGGCGCAGGGGTCTGGGCCCATCGCCCATTGCACACCTGCACGTTGCGAACGCGGCCGGAAGCAGACCTAGCCTAGCAGGCGTTCCAGTCCAATCCGGCGCGCGCCACTCAGTCGCTGACGTCACGAAGGCTTCGGCTGATACCACGACGTCGAGTGCCCATAACTGTTCCCGCGTAGTTGGTTAGTGCGTATAGACCAAATGGTCAGACTCAGATCAAATACCAAGAACTCGTTAAGCGTGTTATTTTGAAGTAACCGCGGACGCCGACCAGGGCCGGGCCCACCTCTCTCCTAGGTGGTCTCAACCTGCCCTGTCGCTCCGCCACAAAGTAACAGTCGGGGGCCGTCAGGAACCCAGGCCCACCTCTACCGGGATGGAGCCACCTGTCCTTTCAGCCCCCTCATCAGAATCACTTGCGGGTACTCAACGAGCTGACCCGACTTTAGTCACCACATGTGTCATGTATATAAAGTATATAGTATATACCCGTGATCACCTCCCTAGTGATCACGGCCCAGTAATATGGCATGGCAGACGGACAAGAGTGTAGGGCCACTGATGGAACACTAGCATCCTATACTAAGCAGTAGGATAGCGGGTAGGGTAACAACTGTAGCAACAATGACAGGCTATGCATAAGTATAGGATTAACCGAAAGCAGTAACATGCTACACTACTCTAATGCAAACAGTATAGAGAAGGAATAGGCGATATCTGGTGATCAAGGGGGGGCTTTCCTGGAAGCTCAGCCGAGAAGGAGGGGTCATCAATAGCGTAGTCGGTAGGGGCACCAGCAGCGGCGTCGGTCTCGTAGTCTACCGGAGAAGAGGGGGAAGAAACAATAAATATAATGCAAACATAAGCATGACGATGGAAGACATGTCAATGCGCGGTGCTAGGTGTGCCCTAACACGGTAGGAGGTGGTACCGGGAAAGGGGGGAAACATCCGGGAAAGTATTCCCGGTGTTTCGCGTTTTCGGACAGATGAACCGGAGGGGGGAAGTTGCGTTTTTGCTATGCTAGGGATGTGTGGCGGGCGAACGGGCTGCGTATCCGTCATGTACAAAGTATTTTCATCCGAATTACGGATTATTTACTATGATTTTTCGAAGATTTAAAAGATTTTCTCATTTTCTGGAATTTATTTAATTCGAAAATAACAGTAAATACCTTTTAAACACAGACTGAGCCAGCCACAATCGATGACATGTGGGGCCAGCCAAAGTCCAGTCAGCAGTACAGTCAGCATTGACTAGGTCAAAGTTGACCAGTCAACAGGGTCAATGGGGCCCCATATGTCAGTGTCACATGTGTCTTAACAAAAAGCTTAAAACAGTCTAATTAGAGGTGGGGCCCTACTGTAATTGACACATCAAGCTAATTACAAGTTAATTAGCTAATTAAGCTACATTAATTAATTTAATTTATTAATTGATTAGTATCATTTTCCTTTTACCCCATTTTTTCATTTTACAGGGGCGGATCCCATATGGCAGTGGCCTATAGGGCCACCAGGGGGTTGGATGGGCACGGGCGCGTGCGTGCTCGCTGGCGACAGCAGAGCGATGGGGTCGGTATGGAAGTGGTCCACTGGCGTCGGCCGGAGCCGCAACAGGCAGGCAGCGGAGCAGCAGAGCTGCAACGTGGTGCAGGAGCAGGCGGGGATGGCGTGGGGTGTGGCCGGGCGGAGACGGGGCAGGCGCGGCTGTGCGCAGACAACAGGCCGCAGCAACGGTGCGGCGAGGGCAGCGGTGGGGTCCGGGCACACGCGCAGGCGCAGCCGTGGCTCGCGTAGGGCGCGAGGACGATGGGTGCTGGGCGCGCGCGGGCAGCCAAGGTCACCGCCGGAGCAGGGGACGCGGTCGACGACGAGCTAGGAGGGGCGGGGGCACGTCTGTAGACCGGGGTGGTGAGCGCGGCGATGTCCAGCGGGCGCGGATGGCGCCGTCTCGGGCGAGGGAGCGACGCAGGGGAGGCGAAGCGAGGGCCGCCGCGGTGAGGTGCGAGGCACGGGAAGATGGAGGACCGGGGTCCTCACCGGGGTGCGTAGGGACGGGGCAGCGGTGCGTGAGGAGGAGGACGGAGACGGTGCGTCGTGGAGGAGGCAGACCGGCGGAGAGAACGGGGGCAGGCCGGCGAGGTGGTCCTGGTCGACGACGAGGTGGCGATCCAGTCGGCGGCGCGGTCGGCGCGAGGCGTGGCCGCGGCTTCCGGCGGGCGTCACGCGAGGGAGAGGAGGGGCGAGGAGTCAACGGGGGCGGGGGCGTGGTCGCCCCGATCCCGATCTGGATCGGGGGAGTGGGGGGAGAGAGCGAGTGGGGGAGGGAGTGCGTGGTGGGGGGGGGGTTAGGGTGTCAGGACGTGGGGGGATAAGGGAGTTGGTGGTTCGGCCGGTTAGGCCTGTTTTAGTTAGGTGGGCCAAATGGCCCAGTAGGTTAGGTCCTCCGTTTTCTTTTCCTTTTATTGTTTTGTTTTATTTTTTACTTTTTCTTTCCTGCTTTCTTTTATTTATTTAATAATTTATAGTTTTACAAAAAGTAAAACCCATACCTAAAATAGACTGACAATTCCAACTACTTTCACAGAAAGTTTTGCCCCTGATCAAAATAGTTTAGCATTTTATAATATTCAAAAGGCATTTATTTAATAGTTTTACCTACTGTTTTAATCATTTAAGTGCATTTAAACCTTTTATAAAAATGTGGTTTCTCCACAATAATTACCTATGCATTATTTGGCAACACCCCAACATTTTAGTTTTAATATTTGAAAATCTTTATCGTTTGACTTTTAAGTTTGAATTTCGAATCGATCTTGAACTAACACGAGATTAACAACAGTAACCGTGGTGACGTGGCATCATTAACGTGGGATTATTGTAGCCTAATTATCCGGGCGTCACAATTCTCCTCCACTACAAGAAATCTCGTCCCGAGATTTAAGAGGTAGTGAAAAGGGGGAAGGTTTAGTTACGAAATTCTAACGGATCTTCTCGGCCTTGGTTACGCTTCTCGAAGAGGTCGATCCATTAAGTTGATGCCTTCATTCCTCTTCTCCAGGTCATCATGATGAAGTTGCCGTCCTTCCTTCAGGATCTTCACCGTACTTACGAAAGGTTAAGAGGGGAAAACTCTATAAGGACGGATTCTAACAGGATTGAGCATCAGACGGTTAACTCGGGGGAAGAAGCATAAGTATCTCTCGAATTGAAACTTAAGAAGATATCGAGAGAAAAGTAAGAAGGTACCATGAGAAGTTTCAAATGGATAGTCAATGGTCCGATGTTTGAAACTAAGTGCGAAAGGGGTCCAGAGCAACGAGATTAAGTATTGCGTCTGTTACGAAAATAGATCACTAGGAAGGTGGCCCGTGAATTACATACAAAGTTAAGCATGAGGAACAACCTTGCGAACAGGGGGTGTACAGGAGAGTCAGGTTTTGATCCTGTGGAACTCTGGGTTATGGGCCCACCATGTGGGTAAAAAAGTAGGAAGAGGGGTGACGTCTTGCACCATCATGTAAGCAAGGCATGTCAGAGAATAACCGGTCAGTTACGTTGGCAGCATCGTTGGTACCAAGGGCGAGGGACGAAGAGAACCATTTTCCTGCTCGTTGAAACGAGGCGGACCAGTAGGCAAAGTTCTCGTCCATCGGTGGTTAGCGGAATGTCATCAACAAAAGTCACAGGGTCTTACTGACAGAATTGTACACCGAGGTGTTTACATAAGCAGGAGAATATTACTGCTTAGATCATATAGACCTCAAGAAAGGTCAAACCAAACAATGGAAAGGATAATAAGATTATGAAATTAAATAGAACAATGGAAAGAAAAATGTGTTTAAACACATAATTCAGGGGTATATCCTTCCCAAGGACAAGCAGAGCATGATATCCATGACAGGGTATAACGTAGAAAACCATTTAGGTTAGGGGAGAGGAAGTTCAAGACATTACCCAAACAACGGTGTTTGAAAAATTGATAAAGGAAATTTAGCATGGTGCTTCAAATGTTCTTATTGAAGATCGGAGTACCATAGTCATGCTTCGAGATAGCATTGACGGGGTCTTCAAGCAAGGTCGGACTTTGGATACACGAAGGATCCATCAGGAACAACTTGTAGAATAAGTCTTTCAATTTCCTCATGGAAGAATGGATAACCTTGCTAAAAAGGAAACTATAACAGTAGGTCCTCCGGCCAGGTGTACTAGGCATGACACCACCTTACCGGGTCATATAACGACCAATGTTATAACTTTTGGAAATATGTCCCAACCATCATATCTGACTGAGATTCAGATCTGATTGGTGCCAGGATACCTCAGACTCAGGATGCCCGAGAAGAAAAGGTGCAAATCAAATTGACGAGACAACATGGTAAGATTCTCGGGAAATGTACAATGGAAGCGAGTTCCGAAACAAGAGTTCTTCATTAAACCAAGGGGAGGGTGAGGAGTCGGCTGATGGACTCAGCGACAATTCATCGAGAATTCCAACAAGTTGGATTTTCCACAATTAGGTGAACAAGGAGATAACATTTGTTGGATCAAATGATATAATGAGGTATGCTCGAGGAAAAGATACACCATTAAACATTGGTTGAAAAGTGCACCCGAAATATGGGCTTAGGTAGCATGATCAATGTTAGAATGGTGATCCGATAACCAATGGTCTAAGAATGAATTATCGTCCATTAACTTCAAAGCAATAGGGTTGCTAGAAGTTTTGAAGTCGCACATCATAGTTCAATTGTCGGTATTCCGGTTTGAAACAACACGGGTACCAAGGAAGAATGGTGATGGTGAGAAGTATCACTATACCAAGAATTCTTAAGAGGTGGTGAAGTTCTCACGACATTCGTGACATAAAGATGGTAATACTCCAAGGTAAAGGAGAACAATTGCTGGATAACAAGGATCTCAAGGTATAACACAAAACATGAACAAGTTTGTGTTGGAGGGAAGGCAGTAGACTGGTCGATGATAACAGTAATCATCGAGGGCAAGGATGGTATTTCACATCATGAATTTGATTGATATCCTGGAAGAGCTCAGAATGTTCATGATGATCACGACACATTTGTCGAGAGGTTTCAAGAAGATGTAACCGAACGGCGATGACATCAAGTCAACGGAATGATGAAGCAAAAAGTTATTGAAACCATAGGTACGACACAAACTCAAGTCCAAGCTTGCGGTTCAAGGAGAAGTGATATGACGAGGAAGATCGACGCAAGATTAGCCCCCTGTCGAAATTTGTGCGCTCGGAAGGTCCAGGTAGCACAGTTAAAATCGGCACGAAAATGACATAGCCGAGCAGGCTAGGAATGACTTGAAGGATTATTAAACTCGTAAGCAACAAAAATTACTTAGAGTTATTGAATCGGAGTGCGGAATTGATTCACTTATCGCTGTCCTTGAGGGGTCCTAACAACTCAGAACCCGTTGGAAAAATGGAATCGGCAAGAACATTAGTTGATGAAGAACTCATAAGAAGTTAAGAAGTTCCTTGGCATTCTCGAGATACCAGGGGGTAATACTCTACGACAGACCAAAGTAGAGGTTGGACGGGGGTATTGCTCTGCCGAGGACAAGTGCTTAAACTTGCACGAGAAATGGTATTTAAAGGAGAACATGGTCAGAACCACGATTGAAAAAGGCCAGATCCCAGATATAAGACGAACTTATACCCAGGGAATAATTAATTTAAGAGAAGCTTTAATGACAAGATCTACATCGTGTCCATGGGCATGAACACAAAGTTCAAGGTCGACTCCCACTTCTCCAATGCATAACCTTTCATTCACTTCTCGCATTCAATGAAGTTGTATGGTAGAAAATTATCTGGTAAAATACCAGAAGGGTATGACTTGTGAAAACCTTCGGGTTCATATGGTTTTTAGGGAAGGTATAGGTTCAATCCATCGGGGCATCTTCGAAACATATACCTCAAACTTCAAGAGTAAAATCACCAGTTCAAAAGTAGAGTATGGTTATCAAGCAGAGGATACAAATTACCAAAGGCATTATATATCCATGGAAATGATCACAAGGTTATTGAATATGAAGGACACTGTCGGATAATAACCCAACAAGGGGTCTTGTGGTCTACAACAAAGCTGATGCGATTATCGGTACTCTATCAGAGGAAGAAGGAACGAAAGGGCATCGGAATATAAAAACAACTGAGTAATTCAAAGCTCAAATGCAAAGGAATTATCATTTCCAAATCAAGAGATCAGAGGCCAATGGTCTGATTAAGAATGGATAAGTTGAATAGACTTAGGGGTACAATCGACGACAATTTGATTGGCGAGAACCAGCTCATGTTGAAAATTGTTGGGGAACGTAGTAATTTCAAAATTTTCCTACGAACACGCAAGATCATGGTGATGCATAGCAACGAGAGGGGAGAGTGTTGTCCACGTACCCTCGTAGACCGAAAGCGGAAGCGTTAACACAACGCGGTTGATGTAGTCGTACGTCTTCATGATCCGACCGATCAAGTACCGAACGCACGGCACCTCCGAGTTCAGCACACGTTCAGCTCGATGACGTCCCTCGAACTCCGATCCAGCCGAGTGTTGAGGGAGAGTTTCGTCAGCACGACGGCGTGGTGACGATGATGATGTTCTACCGACGCAGGGCTTCTCCTAAGCACCGCTACGATATTATCGAGGTGTAATATGGTGGAGGGGGGCACCGCACACGGCTAAGAGATCAATAGATCAATTGTTGTGTCTATGGGGTGCCCCCCTGCCCCCGTATATAAAGGAGCAAGGGGGGAGGCGGCCGGCCTAGGAGGAGGAAGCGCCAAGGGGGGAGTCCTACTCCCATCGGGAGTAGGACTCCTCCTTTCCTTGTTGGAGTAGGAGAAGGGAAGGGAGAAGGAGAAGGAAGGAAGGGGGCGCCCCCCCTCCCTAGTCCAATTCGGACTAGTCCATGGGGAGGGGTGCAGCCACCCTTTGGGGCCTTTCTCTCCTTTCCCGTATGGCCCATTAAGGCCCAATACGAATTCCCGTAACTCTCCGGTACTCCGAAAAATACCCGAATCACTCGGAACTTTTCCGATGTCCGAATATAGTCGTCCAATATATCGAACTTTACGTCTCGACCATTTCGAGACTCCTCGTCATGTCCCCGATCTCATCCGGGACTCCAAACTCCTTCGGTACATCAAAACTCATAAACTCATAATAAAACTGTCATCGTAACGTTAAGCGTGCGGACCCTACGGGTTCGAGAACTATGTAGACATGACCGAGACACGTCTCCGGTCAATAACCAATAGCGGGACCTGGATGCCCATATTGGCTCCCACACATTCTACGAATATCTTTATCGGTCAAACCGCATAACAATATACATTGTTCCCTTTGTCATCGGTATGTTACTTGCCCGAGATTCGATCGTCGGTATCTTAATACCTAGTTCAATCTCGTTACCGGCAAGTCTCTTTACTCGTTCCGTAATACATCATCTCGCAACAAACTCATTAGTTGCAATGCTTGCAAGGCTTAAGTGATGTGCATTACCGAGAGGGCCCAGAGATACCTCTCCGACAATTGGAGTGACAAATCCTAATATCGAAATACGCCAACCCAACAAGTACCTTCGGAGACACCTGTAGAGCACCTTTATAATCACCCAGTTACGTTGTGACGTTTGGTAGCACACAAAGTGTTCCTCCGGTAAACGGGAGTTGCATAATCTCATAGTCATAGGAACATGTATAAGTCATGAAGAAAGCAATAGCAACATACTAAACGATCGAGTGCTAAGCTAACGGAATGGGTCAAGTCAATCACATCATTCTCCTAATGATGTGATCCCATTAATCAAATGACAACTCATGTCTATGGCTAGGAAACATAACCATCTTTGATCAACGAGCTAGTCAAGTAGAGGCATACTAGTGACACTATGTTTGTCTATGTATTCACACATGTATCATGTTTCCGGTTAATACAATTCTAGCATGAATAATAAACATTTATCATGAAATAAGGAAATAAATAATAACTTTATTATTGCCTCTAGGGCATATTTCCTTCAGTCTCGCACTTGCACTAGAGTCAATAATCTAGTTCACATCGCCATGTGATTTAACACCAATAGTTCACATCACCATGTGATTAACACCCATAGTTCACATCGTCATGTGACCAATACCCAAAGGGTTTACTAGAGTCAATAATCTAGTTCACATTGCTATGTGATTAACACCCAAAGAGTACTAAGGTGTGATCATGTTTTGCTTGTGAGAGAAGTTTAGTCTATGGGTCTGCCACATTCAGATCTGTATGTATTTTGCAAATTTCTATGTCAACAATGCTCTGCACGGAGCTACTCTAGCTAATTGCTCCCACTTTCAATATGCATCCAGATTGAGACTTAGAGTCATCTGGATCAGTGTCAAAGTTTGCATCGACGTAACCGTTTACGACGAACCTTTTGTCTCTTCCATAATCGAGAAACATATCCTTTTTCCACTAAGGATAATTTTGACCGCTGTCCAGTGATCTACTCCTAGATCACTATTGTACTCCCTTGCCAAAATCAGTGTAGGGTATACAATAGATCTGGTACACAGCATGGCATACTTTATAGAACCTATGGCCGAGGCATAGGGAATGACTTTCATTCTTTTTCTATCTTCTGTCGTGGTCGGGCTTTGAGTCTTACTCAATTTCACACCTTGTAACACAGGCAAGAACTCTTTCTTTGACTGTTCCATTTTGAACTACTTCAAAATCTTGTCAAGGTATGTACTCATTGAAAAACTTATCAAGCGTCTTGATCTATCTCTATAGATCTTGATGCTCAATATGTAAGCAGCTTCACCGAGGTCTTTCTTTAAAAAAACTCCTTTCAAACACTCCTTTATGCTTTGCAGAATAATTCTACATCATTTCCAATCAGCAAGATGTCATCCACATATAATATCAGAAATGCTACAGAGCTCCCACTCACTTTCATGTAAATACAGGCTTCTCCAAAAGTCTGTATAAAACCAAATGCTTTGATCACACTATCAAAGCGTTTATTCCAACTCCGAGAGGCTTGCACCAGTCCATAAATGGATCGCTGGAGCTTGCACACTTTGTTAGCTTCCTTTGGATCGACAAAACCTTCCGGTTGCATCATATAGAACTCTTCTTCCAGAAATCCATTCAGGAATGCAGTTTTGACATCCATTTGCCAAATTTCATAATCATAAAATGCGGCAATTGCTAACATGATTCGGACAGACTTAAGCATCGCTACGGGTGAGAAGGTCTCATCGTAGTCAATCCCTTGAACTTGTCGAAAACCTTTCGCAACAAGTCGAGCTTTATAGACAGTAACATTACCGTCAGCGTCAGTCTTCTTCTTGAAGATTCATTTATTTTCAATGGCTTGCCGATCATCGGGCAAGTCAACCAAAGTCCATACTTTGTTCCCATACATGGATCCCATCTCGGATTTCATGTCCTCAAGCCATTTTGCGGAATCTGGGCTCACCATCACTTCTTCATAGTTCGTAGGTTCGTCATGGTCTAGTAACATAACCGCCAAAACAGGATTACCATACCACTCTGGTGCGGATCTGACTTTTGTTGATCTACGAGGTTCAGTAATAACTTGATCTAAAGTTTCATGATCATCATCATTAACTTCCTCACTAATTGGCGTAGGTGTCACAGAAACTGGTTTCTGTGATGAACTACTTTCCAATAAGGGAGCAGGTACAGTTACCTCATCAAGTTCTACTTTCCTCCCACTCACTTCTTTCGAGAGAAACTCCTTCTCTAGAAAGGATCCATTCTTAGCAACGAATGTCTTGCCTTCGGATCTGTGATAGAAGGTGTACCCAACTGTCTCCTTTGGGTATCCTATGAAGACACATTTCTCCGATTTGGGTTTGAGCTTATCAGGATGAAACTTTTTCACATAAGCATCGCAACCCCAAACTTTAAGAAATGACAACTTTGGTTTCTTGCCAAACCACAGTTCATAAGATGTCGTCTCAACGGATTTAGATGGTACCCTATTTAACGTGAATGCAGCTGTCTCTAATGCATACCCCAAAACGATAGTGGTAGATCGGTAAGAGACATCATATATCGCACCATATCTAATAAAGTACGGTTACGATGTTCGGACACACCATTACACTGTGGTGTTCCAGGTGGCGTGAGTAGTGAAACTATTTCACATTGTTTTAACTGAAGGCCAAACTCGTAACTCAAATACTCTTCTCCACGATCAGATTGTAGAAACTTTATTTTCTTGTTACGATGATTTTCCACTTCACTCTGAAATTATATGAACTTTTCAAATGTTTCAGACTTCTGTTTCATTAAGTAGATATACCCATATCTGCTCAAATCATCTATGAAGGTCAGAAAATAATGATACCTGCTACGAGCCTTAATATTCATCGGACCACATACATCTGTATGTATGATTTCCAACAAATCTGTTGCTCTCTCCATAGTTCCGGAGAACGGCGTTTTAGTCATTTTGCCCATGAGGCACAGTTCGCAAGCATCAAGTGATTCATAATCAAGTGATTCCAAAATCCCATCAGTATGGAGTTTCTTCATGCGCTTTACACCAATATGACCTAAACGGCAGTGCCACAAATAAGCTGCACTATCATTATTAACTTTGCATCTTTTGGCTTCATTATTATGAATATGTGTATCACTACGATCGAGATCCAACAAACCATTTTATTGGGTGTATGACCATAGAAGGTTTTATTCATGTAAACAGAACAACAATTATTCTCTAATTTAAATGAATAAACGTATTGCAACAAACATGATCAAATCATATTCATGCTCAACGCAAACACCAAATAACACTTATTTAGTTTCAACACTAATCCCGAAAGTATAGGGAGTGTGCGATGATGATCATACCAATCTTGGAACTACTTCCAACACATCCTCACCTCACCTTTTACTAGTCTCTGTTTATTCTGCAGCTCCCGTTTCGAGTTACTACTCTTAGCAACTGAACCAATATCAAATGCGGAGGGGTTGCTATAAACACTAGTAAAGTACACATCAATAACATGTATATCCAATATACCTTTGTTCACTTTGCCATCCTTCTTATCCACCAAATACTTGGGGTAGTTCCGCTTCCAGTGACCAGTCCCTTTGCAGTAGAAGCACTTAGTCTCAGGCTTAGGACCAGACTTAGGCTTCTTCACTTGAGCAGCAACTTGCTTGCCGTTCTTCTTGAAGTTCCCCTTCTTCCCTTTGCCCTTTTCTTGAAACTAGTGGTCTCGTCAACCATCAACACTTGATGTTTTTCTTGATTTCTACCTTCGTCGATTTCAGCATCACGAAGAGCTCAGGAATTACCTTCGTCATCCCTTGCATACTATAGTTCATCACGAAGTTCTACTAACTTGGTGATGGTGACTAGAGAATTCTGTCAATCACTATTTTATCTGGAAGATTAACTCCCACTTGATTCAAGCGATTGTAGTACCCAGACAATCTGAGCACATGCTCACTGCTTGAGCTATTCTCCTCCATCTTTTAGCTATAGAACTTGTTGGAGACTTCATATCTCTCAACTCGGGTATTTGCTTGAAATATTAACTTCAACTCCTGGAACATCTCATATGGTCCATGAGGTTCAAAACGTCTTTGAAGTCCCGATTCTAAGCCGTTAAGCATGGTGCACTAAACTATCAAGTAGTCATCATATTGAGCTAGCCAAACGTTCATAACGTCTGCATCTGCTCCTGCAATAGGTCTGTCACCTAGCGGTGCATCAAGGACATAATTCTTCTGTGCAGCAATGAGGATAATCCTCAGATCATGGATCCAATCCACATCATTTCTACTAACATCTTTCAACATAATTTTTCTCTAGGAACATATCAAAATAAACATAGGGAAGCAACAACGCGAGCTATTGATCTACAACATAATTTGCAAAATACTATCAGGACTAAGTTCATGATAAATTTAAGTTCAATTAATCAAATTACTTAAGAACTCCCACTTAGATAGACATCCCTCTAATTGTCTAAATGATCACGTGATCCATATCAACTAAACCATGTCCGTTCATCACGTGAGATGGAGTAGTTTCAACGGTGAACATCACTATGTTGATCATATCTACTATATGATTCACGCTCGACCTTTCGGTCCCCGTGTTCCGAGGCCATATCTGTTATATGCTAGGCTCGTCAAGTTTAACCTAAGTATTCCGCGTGTGCAACTGTTTTGCACCCGTTATATTTGAACGTAGAGCCTATCACACCCGATCATCACGTGGTGTCTCAGCACGAAGAACTTTCGCAACGGTGCATACTCAGGGAGAACACTTATACTTTGATAATTTAGTGAAGGATCATCTTATAATGCTACCGTCAATCAAAGCAAGATAAGATGCATAAAAGATAAACATCACATGCAATCAATATAAGTGATATGATATGGCCATCATCATCTTGTGCTTGTGATCTCCATCTCCGAAGCACCGTCATGATCACCATCGTCATCGGCGTGACACCTTGATCTCCATCGAAGCATCGTTGTCGTCTCGCCAACTATTGCTTCTACGACTATCGCTACCGCTTAGTGATAAAGTAAAACAATTACATGGCGATTGCATTGCATACAATAAAGCGACAACCATATGGCTCTTGCCAGTTGCCGATAACTCGGTTACAAAACATGATCATCTCATACAATAAAATTCAGTATCATGTCTTGACCATATCACGTCACAACATGCCCTGCAAAAATAAGTTAGACGTCCTCTACTTTGTTGTTGCAAGTTTTACGTGGCTGCTACGGGCTTAGCAAGAACCGTTCTTACCTACGCATCAAAACCACAACGATAGTTTGTCAAGTTGGTGCTGTTTTAACCTTCGCAAGGACCGGGCGTAGCCACACTCGGTTCAACTAAAGTGAGAGAGACAGACACCCGCCGGTCACCTTTAAGCAACGAGTGCTCACAACGGTGAAACCAGTCTTGCGTAAGCGTACGCGTAATGTCGGTCCGGGCCGCTTCATCTCACAATACCGTCGAATCAAAGTATGACATGCTGGTAAGCAGTATGACTTATATCGCCCACAACTCACTTGTGTTCTACTCGTGCATAACATCAACGCATAAAACCAGGCTCGGATGCCACTATTGGGGGACGTAGTAATTTCAAAATTTTCCTACGAACACGCAAGATCATGGTGATGCATAGCAACGAGAGGGGAGAGTGTTGTCCACGTACCCTCGTATACCGAAAGCGGAAGCGTTAACACAACGCGGTTGATGTAGTCGTACGTCTTCACGATCCGACCGATCAAGTACCGAACGCACGGCACCTCCGAGTTCAGCACACGTTCAGCTCGATGACGTCCCTCGAACTCCGATCCAGCCGAGTGTTGAGGGAGAGTTTCGTCAGCACGACGGCGTGGTGACAATGATGATGTTCTACCGACGCAGGGCTTCTCCTAAGCACCGCTACGATATTATCGAGGTGTAATATGGTGGAGGGGGACACCTGTAGAGCACCTTTATAATCACCCAGTTACGTTGTGACGTTTGGTAGCACACAAAGTGTTCCTCCGGTAAATGGGAGTTGCATAATCTCTTAGTCATAGGAACATGTATAAGTCATGAAGAAAGCAATAGCAACATACTAAACGATAGAGTGCTAAGCTAACGGAATGGGTCAAGTCAATCACATCATTCTCCTAATGATGTGATCCTGATAATCAAATGACAACTCATGTCCATGGCTAGGAAACATAACCATCTTTGATCAACGAGCTAGTCAAGTAGAGGCATACTAGTGACACTATGTTTGTCTATGTATTCACACATGTATCATGTTTCTGGTTAATACAATTCTAGCATGAATAATAAACATTTATCATGAAATAAGGAAATAAATAATAACTTTATTATTGCCTCTAGGGCATATTTCCTTCAAAAATGACGTCTGAGCCAGAAAGATAATTTAAAAGGATCAACTGATGATTGCGTGCATTCGCACTCATGTTGAATCAATAGGATCAAAATGACGGTGTCTAAGGATACTAACGAATATTGCCAGAAATATGGAAAGCATCCATAATGCAAGCAGACAAGTATTGCAGAGCAATAAGCTACTGAGGAATTTTGGAGGATCGAATAGTATTTCAAAAACCATTGTGAAACACATGAACAACTGGGGATGAGAGGATACTCGATAAGGGCGAGAAATTATCCGTAGGGTTATTCAGGTGGCAAGGAACTGCAATGCAGTAGGCACAAAATATTCTCGGAACAATAGAGAGAATTTCGGGGTATCTTGTAATAACAAGATCAACTGGGAAACATTGTATGAATGGCGAGTATACGTGGTTATCCATAGGAGTTTATCGATGGAAGGGAATTGCAAAAGCGATGAACACAAGTTCTCGGGTTAATAGCGGAGAGTGTCTTCAGGGTCTTCACGTGCAGCAGACGATCATCAGTAATAAGGGGCTCTCCGGGTGAAAGTGATAACGAGATCCTAATGTTAGATTTAGCAAAATTCATTTAAACCCATTGGAAGAGAGGTCAGAGTCCCAGAGTATAGGTCGAGGAATAAAAGATCCTAATACCACCCAATGGCGACGTGGGCCCGTAAGACACACAGCCATGTTAGTAAAAGTTTTGCAATGTCTCGACTCGACTTCGGCCAAGGAGTTAGAAAGGGGGCTTCCTACAGGCAGTCGGCTCTGATACCAACTTGTGACGCCCCCGATTCAATCGCACACTAATCATGCACGCAAACGTGTACGATCAAGATCAGGGACTCACGGGAAGATATCACAACACAACTCTAAAACATAAATAAGTCATACAAGCATCATAATACAAGCCAGGGGCCTCGAGGGCTCGAATACAAGTGCTCGATCATATACGAGTCAGCGGAAGCAACAATATCTGAGTACAAACATAAGTTAAACAAGTTTGCCTTAAGAAGGCTAGCACAAACTGGGATACAGATAGAAAGAGGCGCAGGCCTCCTGCCTGGGATCCTCCTAAACTACTCCTGGTCGTCGTCAGCGGCCTGCACGTAGTAGTAGGCACCTCCGGTGTAGTAGGAGTCGTCGTCGACGGTGGCGTCTGTCTCCTGGGCTCCAGCATCTGGTTGCGTCAACCAGGTAGAATGGAAAGGGGGAAAAGAGGGAGAAAAGCAACCGTGAGTACTCATCCAAAGTACTCGCAAGCAAGGAGCTACACTACATATGCATGGGTATATGTGTAAAGGGCCATATCGGTGGACTGAACTGCAGAATGCCAGAATAAGAGGGGGATAGCTAATCATGTCGAAGACTACGCTTCTGGCCACCTCCATCTTGCAGCATGTAGAAGAGAGTAGATGGTAAGTTCACCAAGTAGCATCGCATAGCATAATCCTACCCGGCGATCCCCTCCTCATCGCCCTGTTAGAGAGTGATCACCGGGTTGTGTCTCGCACTTGGAAGGGTGTGTTTTATTAAGTATCCGGTTCTAGTTGTCATAAGGTCAAGGTACAACTCCGGGTCGTCCTTTTACCGAGGGACACAGCTATTCGAATAGATAAACTTCCCTGCAGGGGTGCACCACATAACCCAACACGCTCGATCCCATTTGGCCGGACACACTTTTCTGGGTCATGCTCGGCCTCGGAAGATCAACACGTCCTAGCCCCACCTAGGCACAACAGAGAGGTCAGCACGCCGGTCTAAATCCTAAGGCGCAGGGGTTTGGGCCCATCGCCCATTGCACACCTGCACGTTGCGAATGCGGCCGGAAGCAGACCTAGCCTAGCAGGCGTTCCAGTCCAATCCGGCGCGCGCCACTCAGTCGCTGGCGTCACGGAGGCTTCGGCTGATACCACGACGTCGAGTGCCCATAACTGTTCCCGCGTAGTTGGTTAGTGCGTATAGACCAAATGGCCAGACTCAGATCAAATACCAAGAACTCGTTAAGCGTGTTATTTTGAAGTAACCGCGGACGCCGACCAGGGCCAGGCCCACCTCTCTCCTAGGTGGTCTCAACCTGCCCTGTCGCTCCGCCACAAAGTAACAGTCGGGGGCCGTCAGGAACCCAGGCCCACCTCTACCGGGATGGAGCCACCTGTCCTTTCAGCCCCCTCATCAGAATCACTTGCGGGTACTCAACGAGCTGACTCGACTTTAGTCACCACATGTGTCATGTATATAAAGTATATAGTATATACCCGTGATCACCTCCCTAGAGATCACGGCCCAGTAATATGGCATGGCAGACGGACAAGAATGTAGGGCCACTGATGGAACACTAGCATCCTATACTAAGCAGTAACATGCTACACTACTCTAATGCAAGCAGTATAGAGAAGGAATAGGTGATATCTGGTGATCAAGGGGGGGGGGGCTTGCCTGGAAGCTCAGCCGAGAAGGAGGGGTCATCAACAGCGTAGTCGGTCGGGGCACCAGCAGCGGCGTCAGTCTCGTAGTCTACTGGAGAAGAGGGGGAAGAAACAATAAATTTAAGGCAAAAATAAGCATGACGATGGAAGACATGTCAATGCGCGGTGCTAGGTGTGCCCTAACACGGTAGTAGGTGGTACCGGGAAAGGGGGAAACATCCGGGAAAGTATTCCTGGTGTTTTGCGTTTTCGGACAGATGAACCGGAGGGGGAAAGTTGCGTGTTTGCTATGCTAGGGATGTGTGGCGGGTGAACGGGCTGCGTATCCGGATTCGTCTCGTCGTTCTGAGCAACTTTCATGTACAAAGTATTTTCATCCGAATTTCAGATTATTTACTATGATTTTTCGAAGATTTAAAAGATTTTCTAATTTTCTGGAATTTATTTAATTCAAAAATAACAGTAAATACCTTTTAAACATAGACTGAGCCAGCCACAATCGATGACATGTGGGTCCAGCCAAAGTCCAGTCAGCATTGACTTGGTCAATGTTGACCAGTCAACAGGGTTAATGGGGCCCCATATGTTAGTGTCACATGTGTTTTAACAAAAAGCTTAAAACAGTCTAATTAGAGGTGAGGCCCTACTGTCATTGACACATCAAGCTAATTACAAGTTAATTAGCTAATTAAGCTACATTAATTAATTTAGTTTATTAATTGATTAGTATCATTTTCCTTTTACATCATTTTTTTCATTTTACAGGGGCGGATCCCATATGGCAGTGGCCTATAGGGCCACCAAGGGGTTGGATGGGCACGGACGCGTGCGTGCTCGCCGGTGACAACAGAGCGATGGGGTCGGTATGGAAGTGGTCCACTGGCGTCGGCCGGAGCCGCAACAGGCAGGCAGCGGAGCAGCAGAGCTGCAACGTGGTGCAGGAGCAGGCGGGGATGGCGTGGGGTGTGGCCGGGCGGAGACGGGGCAGGCGCGGCTGTGTGCGGACAGCAGGCCGCAGCAACGGCGCGGCGAGGGCAGCGGCGGGGTCCGGGCACGCGCGCAGGCGCAGCCGTGGCTTGCGTAGGGCGCGAGGACGATGGGTGCTGGGCGCGCGCGGGCAGCCAAGGTCCCCGCCGGAGCAGGGGACGCGGTCGACGACAAGCTAGGAGGGGCGGGGGCGCGTCTGTAGACCGGGGCGGTGAGCGCGGCGATGTCCAGCGGGCGCGGATGCTGCCGTCGCGGGCGAGGGAGCGACGCAGGGGAGGCGAAGTGAGGGCCGCCGTGGTGAGGTGCGAGGCACGGGAAGAAGGAGGACCGGGGTCCTCACCGGGGTGCGTAGGGACGGGGCAGCGGTGCGTGAGGAGGAGGATGGAGACGGTGCGTCGTGGAGGAGGCAGACCGGCGGCGAGGACGGGGGCAGGCCGGCGAGGTGGTCCTGGTCGACGGCGAGGTGGCGATCCAGTCGGCGGCGCGGTCGGCGCGAGGCGTGGCCGCGGCTTCCGGCGGGCGTCGCGCGAGGGAGAGGAGGGGCGAGGAGTCAACGGGGGCGGGGGCGTGGTCTCCCCGATCCCGATCTGGATCGGGGGAGTGGGAGGAGAGAGCGAGTGGGGGAGGGAGTGCGTGGTGGGGGGGTTAGGGTTTCAGGACGTGGGGGATAAGGGAGTTGGTGGTTCGGCCGGTTAGGCCTCTTTTAGTTAGGTGGGCCAAATGGCCCAGTAGGTTAGGTCCTCCGTTTTCTTTTCCTTTTATTGTTTTGTTTTATTTTTACTTTTTCTTTTCTGCTTTCTTTTATTTATTTAATAATTTATAGTTTTACAAAAAGTAAAACCCATACCTAAAATAGAGTTACAATTCCAACTACTTTCACAGAAAGTTTTGCCCCTGATCAAAATAGTTTAGCATTTTATAATATTCAAAAGGCATTTATTTAATAGTTTTACCTACTGTTTTAATCATTTAAGTGCATTTAAACCTTTTATAAAAATGTGGTTTCTCCATAATAATTACCTATGCATTATTTGGCAACACCCCAACATTTTAGTTTTAATATTTGAAAATCTTTACCGTTTGACTTTATTTTAAGTTTGAATTTCGAATCGATTTTGAACTAACACGAGATTAACAACAGTAACCGTGGTGACGTGGCATCATTAACGTGGGATTATTGTAGCCTAATTATCCGGGCGTCACAGCGGCGGCGGGTGGTGGGGCGACGGGGCAAGGGTGGTGGCGGGTGGTCTGGGCGACGGGGCGAGAGGCGGTGGGTGGGCAGGTGGCGGCGGCGGGTGGTGGGGGTGGCGGCGGGTGGCTGGTGGCGGGGGCGGCGGTGGTCGTCGGGGTGGGGAGGACAGAAAGAGAGAGAGAGAGAGGGAGGGAGCGGGGTGGAGGGACGGCCTTTAGTTAGGTTATCTCTTTGCCGTCCGCCCCCCTTTGCCGTCCGCTTTTTTGCTCTTTGCCGTCTGCTAGCAGACGGCAAAGAGGGGGTCGTTAGGTTTTTTTCTAAACAGCTCGTTAGTGGGGCCCACCTCTCTCTTTGCCGTCCGCCAGCTGACGGTAAAGATTCTTTGCCGTCCGCTAGCAGACGACAAAGAATTGGCTGATGGCAAAGACATTCTTTGCCATCAGCCAGTTCTTTGCCGTCCGTTTTTTGCAAGCTGACGGCAAAGACCTTTTTTGCCGTCCGCCAGCAGACGGCAAAGAATAGGCAGACGGCAAAGAAGTAAATTCCAGTAGTGCACTCAAGCTTTTTCCTTCACACATTTTAATTATATTTATCTTTGTCGCACTAAATATTATCATACATTAATTATTCCGAAGCTATAATTTTGCCGACCCTACTTTTTAGCCAAGTTGTACAATGAAGGATCACTCAGATCGGCCATCATGGCAATATGTATCAATAGCAACCAATAATCAGCAGTCAATTCATGTATTTTTTATTACAACTCTATCTCCTAAAAAAATATTAGCAATCAGACTTCTTGAAAGTTCATCTCTATCCATCAAAGATTACCAAATACAATGACAATTGGCAGCAAAACAAACAACAATGCAACTTTGATGCTCTTCCCCTGTCTCTTCTATGTGTTGTCAATAGCAAAGAGCAATATAGTCAATAGCACTATTTCTTCTTCCACTGACTGGTACATTACATATTACAATATGCATGCGGATGACCAAACCCCTGAATAATGTCATCATCAGTCATCGAAGCATAAGTTTAAGTACATTGTACCTGACATGAGATTCAAAACAACATTGTACATGCAAACTAAGTTTATATATCCTTCATGTATGGAGAACGGAAGTTTGGCTCTTGGCCTCCATGGAGGCCTTTTTTGAAAAAAAATCAAAATTCAAACTTGTTGGTATCAAAAAAAGCTGAAAAAATTTGTGCAAGTAAATAAGAATGTTATATGTATGTGTGTAAAATTTCAGGAAAAAAATGTTGAAATGCGACCTGTACAAAAACACAAATTCATGGTTTGGGAGGATGAATAGTATCGTTTGTTAGAAAGGCCCGGATTTGTCCTTTTTGTGCAGCCCTCATTTGAACGCATTTTGCCCTGAAAATTTACACACATGTGTGTTATGCATTCATGTATATCTGTGTATTTTTTTAGAATTTTTTGAAATGTAGATAATATGAAATTTGATGAAATTTGTTTTTTTTCAAAACCGAGCTCCATGGAGCTCGGCCTCAAAAGACAATATTTGCTTGATGTATTACTTACTTTGCACGCTAAAAGTCTCCCAAGTAAGCAACAATGTACAAAACAATTTCGACTATTTTCAGTTATCATTTGTCAAGAGATGAAGAGGCAGCACATCAACCACACAAATCATCTGGCGCTTTTCAAGCTCCGCCACCAGCTAGATTTGGGAGGAAATGGCTTTCTGAGATAATATAGAGTGAAGAGTGCTCTATGCATTGAGAATTCACATATCTTCTATTATCAATGTCAGATTATACTTACGCGCGCCTCAACAAATATCTAATGATTAAACCCAACAATTGGTTAAGCCATGTCCTTTACATAAATTCTAAAAACAGATTCTATTCAGTGGTAGTAGCTCATTCTGTTGACATAATTTATTCTTTCTTCTCCTCTCTTTAGATGCAAGGTCCCTAATTTGATGAGTTTGTTACTGAACTTCCGCACACACTTATGGCCCCGATGACTATGGTCTAGAGAATAGGCACTGACCTGAAACTTGACAAAAAGTGGTCTGCAACACATACATCACTTTGACGAGAATACGAGATGCTGCCAAGCTTATTTTGTGGTGACTTGTATTTACGCGCCCCTGTTGACTTAAGATAAAGAAAACTATCTGTTTAAATTATATCAATGAAGGGCAAGAATGAAAAAAGTCTAATAAAGGAAGAAAACACGAATAGAACCTGGTTTGTTGAAGTGGTAGGATGTGTACTATGGAATATATGGAAACATATCAGAAATTGGTTGATCATTGAGGGGAAGGTGCATTCCATTGCACACTGAAACGTTATGTTTAAGAAGGATCTTTATTTTATCTCTTTTAGAGTTGAAGAATAACACATAGATTCTCTTGTCCTGTAGTTGACATCTTATTTGTAATTCTTCTTCCCTCTTCTTGTATATTACCATGCAAACCCCCTTTAGTCTCTCTGACTTTGTTAGCCGAGCCCTAACTCTGGACTCTTTTGTACATTTTTGCTAACTTATTAGTGGAAAAAAAATTCCGTTCAGCAAACATGTTCATCATCTTTCTCTATCTCAAAAATAGCAAGATGTTCATATTTATTCCTTATATTTGCAACTCCTTGTTGACAAGTCTCGATAATAATAGCCGTTGTAGTTCGTGAAGTCGACGATGCCATTATGCTGTACTGTGAAACTGATCATGGAAATACATACTCCCAAGAAAAAAAATCTGAAGTTCATAAGCTAGTTATATGTGAAGGAAAAAAAATACAGATCTGCACTTATTTTCATACATGGGACCACTGTGGACAAGTGCTCCCACAGTAATATGTAACCTATTGTATGCAAACTTGAGGCACTTAGACCTGGAGATAACTTTGTCATCATCATATTACAAAGAAAAACAATCCCACATGTCAAATGTTGATCATCCTAATCATATGTTTGAACTTGGTTTTGAGATTTAGAAGTATACAAATTCATGCACCGAAGAGTTACACTAGTAGGAAAAGGGGCTTTTACCCCGGTTGGTAAGGGCCTTTTGTCCCGGTTTTCGAACCGGGACTAAAGGGTCGTTACTAAAGCCCTAACCCTTTAGTCCCGGTTCTTACACGAACCGGGACAGAAGTGTTGGGGATCGTAGCAGAAATTAAAAAATTTCTACGCATCACCAAGATCAATCTATGGAGTCATCTAGCAACGAGAGAGAGGAGTGCATCTACATACCATTGTAGATCGCGAGCGGAAGCGTTCAAGTGAACGGGGTTGATGGAGTCGTACTCGTCGTGATCCAAATCACCGATGACCGAGCGCCGAACGGACGGCACCTCCGCGTTCAACACACGTACGGTTGGGGAAGACGTCTCCTCCTTCTTGATCCAGCAAGGGGGAAGGAGAGGTTGATGGAGATCCAGCAGCACGACGGCGTGGTGGTGGAAGTAGCGGGGATCTCGGCAGGGCTTCGCCAAGCTCAGCGAGAGGGAGAGGTGTTACGGGAGGGAGAGGGAGGCGCCAGGGGCTGTGGTGCGGCTGCCCTCCCTCCCCCCTTTATATAGGCCCCCTAGGGGGGCGCCGGCCCTGGGAGATCCCATCTCCAAAGGGGGCGTCGGCCAAGGGGGTGGCTTGCCCCCAAGCCAAGTGGGGCGCCCCCCACCCCTAGGGTTTCCAACCCTAGGCGCACGGGAGGCCCAAGGGGGGCGCACCAGCCCACCAGGGGCTGGTTCCCTTCCCCACTTCAGCCCATGAGGCCCTCAGGGATAGGTGGCCCCACCCGGTGGACCCCCGGGACCCTTCCGGTAGTCCCGGTACAATACCGGTGACCCCAGAAACTTTCCCGGTGGCCGAAACTGGGCTTCCTATATATAATTATTCACCTCCGGACCATTCCGGAACTCCTCGTGACGTCCGGGATCTCATCCGGGACTCCGAACAACTTTCAGATTTCTGCATACTAATATCTCTACAACCCTAGCGTCACCGAACCTTAAGTGTGTAGACCCTACGGGTTCGGGAGACATGCAGACATGACCGAGACGACTCTCCAGTCAATAACCAACAGCGGGATCTGGATACCCATGTTGGCTCCCACATGTTCCACGATGATCTCATCGGATGAACCACGATGTCGAGGATTCAATCAATCCCGTATACAATTCCCTTTGTCAATCGGTACGTTACTTGCCCGAGATTCGATCGTCGGTATCCCAATACCTTGTTCAATCTCGTTACTGGCAAGTCACTTTACTCGTACCGTAATGCATGATCCCGTGACCAAACATTTGGTCACATTGAGCTCATTATGATGATGCATTACCGAGTGGGCCCAGAGATACCTCTCCGTCATACGGAGTGAAAAATCCCAGTCTCGATTCGTGCCGACCCAACAGACACTTTCGGAGATACCCGTAGTGCACCTTTATAGTCACCCAGTTACGTTGTGACGTTTGGCACACCCAAAGCACTCCTACGGTATCCGGGAGTTGCACAATCTCATGTCTAAGGAAATGATACTTGACATTTGGAAAAGCTCTAGCAAACGAACTACACGATCTTGTGCTATGCTTACGATTGGGTCTTGTCCATCACATCATTCTCCTAATGATGTGATCCCGTTATCAAACATCCAATGTCCATAGTCAGGAAACCATGACTATCTGTTGATCAACGAGCTAGTCAACTAGAGGCTCACTAGGGACATGTTGTGGTCTATGTATTCACACATGTATTACGATTTCCGGATAACACAATTATAGCATGAACAATAGACAATTATCATGAACAAGGAAATATAATAATAACCATTTTATTATTGCCTCTAGGGCATATTTCCAACAGTCTCCCACTTGCACTAGAGTCAATAATCTAGTTACATTGTGATGAATCGAACACCCATAGAGTTCTGGTGTTGATCATGTTTTGCTCTAGGGAGAGGTTTAGTCAACGAATCTGCTACATTCAGGTCCGTATGTACTTTATAAATATCTATGTCTCCATTTTGAACACTTTCACGAATGGAGTTGAAGCGACGCTTGATATGCCTGGTCTTCCTGTGAAACCTGGGCTCCTTGGCAAGGGCAATAGCTCCAGTGTTGTCACAGAAGAGAGTCATCGGGCCCGACACATTGGGAATCACCCCTAGGTCAGTAATGAACTCCTTCATCCAGATTGCTTCTTGCCCTGCCTCTGAGGCCGCCATGTACTCCGCTTCACATGTAGATCCCGCCACGACGCTTTGCTTGCAACTGCACCAGCTTACTGCACCTCCATTCAAAATATACACGTATCCGGTTTGTGACTTAGAGTCATCCAGATCTGTGTCGAAGCTAGCATCGAGCTCTTCGTCACCTCCATAAACGAGAAACATATCCTTAGTCCTCTTCAGGTACTTCAGGATATTCTTGACCGCTCTCCAGTGTTCCATGCCGGGATTACTTTGGTACCTTCCTACCAACTTACGGCAAGGTTTACATCAGGTCTGGTACACAGCATGGCATACATAATAGACCCTATGGCTGAGGCATAGGGGACGACACTCATCTTTTCTCTATCTTCTGCCGTGGTCGGGCATTGAGCTGTGCTCAATTGCACACCTTGCAATACAGTCAAGAACCCCTTCTTGGACTGATCCATATTGAACTTCTTCAATATCATGTCAAGGTACGTACTCTGTGAAAGACCAATGAGGCGTCTTGATCTATCTCTATAGATCTTGATGCCTAATATATAAGCAGCTTCTCCAAGGTCCTTCATTGAAAAACATTTATTCAAATAGGCCTTTATACTTTCCAAGAATTCTATATCATTTCACATCAATAGTATGTCATCCACATATAATAAGAGAAATGCTACAGAGCTCCCACTCACTTTCTTGTAAACACAGGCTTCTCCATAAGTCTGTGTAAACCCAAACGCTTTGATCATCTCATCAAAGCGAATGTTCCAACTCCGAGATGCTTGCACTAGCCCATAGATGGAGCGCTGGAGCTTGCATACCTTGTTAGCATTCTTAGGATCGACAAAACCTTCCGGTTGCATCATATACAATTCTTCCTTAAGAAAGCCGTTAAGGAATGCTGTTTTGACGTCCATTTGCCATATCTCATAATCATAGAATGCGGCAATTGCTAACATGATTCGGACGGACTTCAGCTTCGCTACGGGTGAGAAAGTCTCATCGTAGTCCACCCCTTGAACTTGTCGATAACCCTTAGCGACAAGTCGAGCCTTATAGACGGTCACATTACCATTCGCGTCTGTCTTCTTCTTAAAGATCCATTTATTTTCTATGGCTCGCCGATCATCGAGCAAGTCAGTCAAAGTCCATACTTTGTTTTCATACATGGATCCTATCTCGGATTTCATGGCTTCTAGCCATTTGTCGGAATCTGGGCCCGCCATTGCTTCTTCATAGTTCGAAGGTTCACCGTTGTCTAACAACATGATTTCCAAGACAGGGTTGCCGTACCACTCTGGCGCGGAACGTGTCCTTGTGGACCTACGAAGTTCAGTAGGAGCTTGATCCGAAGTACCTTGATCATCATCATCATTAACTTCCTCTCTAGTCGGTGCATGCACCACAGGAACATTTTCCTGAGCTGCGCTACTTTCTGCTTCAAGAGGTAGTACTTCATCAAGTTCCACTTTCCTCCCACTTATTTCTTTCGAGAGAAACTCTTTCTCCAGAAAGGACCCGTTCTTGGCAACAAAGATCTTGCCTTCGGATCTGAGGTAGAAGGTATACCCAATGATTTCCTTAGGGTATCCTATGAAGACGCATTTCTCCGACTTGGGTTCGAGCTTTTCAGGTTGAAGTTTCTTGACATAAGCATCGCATCCCCAAACTTTTAGAAACGACAGCTTAGGTTTCTTCCCAAACCATAATTCATACGGTGTCGTCTCAAAGGATTTAGACGGTGCCCTATTTAAAGTGAATGCGGCTGTCTCTAAAGCATAGCCCCAAAATGAGAGCGGTAGATCGGTAAGAGACATCATAGATCGCACCATATCCAATAGAGTGCGATTACGACGTTCAGACACACCATTTCGCTGAGGTGTTCCAGGCGACGTGAGTTGTGAAACTATTCCACATTTCCTTAAGTGTGTACCAAATTCGTGACTCAAATATTCCCCTCCACGATCTGATCGTAAGAATTTTATTTTCCTGTCACGTTGATTCTCAACCTCACTCTGAAATTCCTTGAACTTTTCAAAGGTCTCAGACTTGTGTTTCATTAGGTAGACATACCCATATCTACTCAAGTCATCAGTGAGAGTGAGAACATAACGATAGCCACCGCGAGCCTCAACACTCATTGGACCGCACACATCAGTATGTATGATTTCCAATAAGTTGGTTGCTCGCTCCATTGTTCCGGAGAACGGAGTCTTGGTCATCTTACCGATGAGGCATGGTTCGCACGCGTCAAATGATTCGTAATCAAGAGACTCCAAAAGTCCATCTGCATGGAGCTTCTTCATGCGCTTGACACTAATGTGACCAAGGCGGCAGTGCCACAAGTATGTGGGACTATCGTTATCAACTTTACATCTTTTGGTATTCACACTATGAATATGTGTAACATCACGTTCGAGATTCATTAAGAATAAACCATTGACCAGCGGGGCATGACCATAAAACATATCTCTCATATAAATAGAACAACCATTATTCTCGGATTTAAATGAGTAGCCATCTCGCATTAAACGAGATCCAGATACAATGTTCATGCTCAAAGATGGCACTAAATAACAATTATTGAGGTTTAAAACTAAACCCGTAGGTAAATGTAGAGGTAGCGTGCCGACGGCGATGACATCGACCTTGGAACCATTCCCGACGCGCATCGTCACCTCGTCCTTCGCCAGTCTCCGCTTATTCCGCAGCTCCTGTTTTGAGTTACAAATATGAGCAACCGCACCGGTATCAAATACCCAGGAGCTACTACGAGTACTGGTAAGGTACACATCAATTACATGTATATCACATCTACCTTTGGTGTTGCCGGCCTTCTTGTCCGCTAAGTACTTGGGGCAGTTCCGCTTGCAGTGACCACTTCCCTTGCAATAAAAGCACTCAGTCTCAGGCTTGGGTCCATTCTTTGGCTTCTTCCCGGCAACTGGCTTACCGGGCGCGGCAACTCCCTTGCCGTCCTGCTTGAAGTTCATCTTACCCTTGCCTTTCTTGAACTTAGTGGTTTTATTCACCATCAACACTTGATGTTCCTTTTTGATCTCCACCTCCGCTGATTTCAGCATTGAATATACCTCAGGAATGGTCTTTTCCATCCCCTGCATATTGAAGTTCATCACAAAGCTCTTGTAGCTCGGTGGAAGCGACTGAAGGATTCTGTCAATGACCGCGTCATCCGGGAGATTAACTCCCAGCTGAGTCAAGCGGTTGTGCAACCCAGATATTTTGAGTATGTGCTCACTGACAGAACTGTTTTCCTCCATCTTACAACTAAAGAACTTGTC
Source organism: Triticum aestivum (assembly GCF_018294505.1). Lineage (NCBI taxonomy): Eukaryota > Viridiplantae > Streptophyta > Magnoliopsida > Poales > Poaceae > Triticum > Triticum aestivum. Next base: position 649,212,649 of record NC_057799.1, on the reverse strand, counting down.
GGAGACTTCATATCTCTCGACCCGGGCATGAGCTTGGAAAACCATTTTCAGCTCTTCGAACATCTCATATGCTCCGTGTTGCTCAAAACGCTTTTGGAGCCCCGGTTCTAAGCTGTAAAGCATGCCGCATTGAACGAGGGAGTAATCATCAGCACGTGACTACCAAGGCGTTCATAACGTCTTGGTTCTCTGGGATGGGTGCGTCACCTAGCGGTGCTTCTAGGACATAATCTTTCTTGACAGCTATGAGGATGACCCTCAGGTTCCGGACCCAGTCCGTATAGTTGCTACCATCATCTTTCAGCTTGGTTTTCTCTAGGAACGTGTTGAAATTGAGGGCAACGTGGGCCATTTGATCTACAAGACATATTGTAAAGATTTAGACTAAGTTCATGATTATTAAGTTCATCTAATCAAATTATTCAACGAACTCCCACTCAGATAGACATCCCTCTAGTCATCTAAGTGAAACATGATCCGGGTCAACTAGGCCGTGTCCGATCATCACGTGAGACGGACTAGTCAACATCGGTGAACATCTTCACATGTTGATCGTATCTTCCATACGACTCATGCTCGACCTTTCGGTCTTCCGTGTTCCGAGGCCATGTCTGTACATGCTAGGCTCGTCAAGTCAACCTAAGTGTATTGCGTGTGTAAATCTGGCTTACACCCGTTGTATTCGAACGTTAGAATCTATCACACCCGATCATCACGTGGTGCTTCGAAACAACGAACCTTCGCAACGGTGCACAGTTAGGGGGAACACTTTCTTGAAATTATTGCGAGGGATCATCTTATTTAAGCTACCGTCGTTCTAAGCAAATAAGATGTAAAACATGATAAACATCACATGCAATCAAATAGTGACATGATATGGCCAATATCATTTTGCTCCTTTTGATCTCCATCTTCGGGGCGCCATGATCATCTTCGTCACCGGCATGACACCATGATCTCCATCATCATGATCTCCATCATCGTGTCTTCATGAAGTTGTCACGCCAACGATTACTTCTACTTCTATGGCTAACGTGTTTAGCAATAAAGTAAAGTAATTTACATGGCGTTATTCAATGACACGCAGGTCATACAAAAAAATAAAGACAACTCCTATGGCTCCTGCCGGTTGTCACACTCATCGACATGCAAGTTGTGATTCCTATTACAAGAACATGATCAATCTCATACATCACATATATCATTCATCACATCTTCTGGCCATATCACATCACAAGGCATATGCCGCAAAAACAAGTTAGACGTCCTCTAATTGTTGTTGCATGTTTTTACATGGCTCTTATAGGTTTCTAGCAAGAACGTTTCTTACCTACGTAAAACCACAAGTGATATGCCAATTTCTATTTACCCTTCATAAGGACCCTTTTCATCGAATCTGTTCCGACTAAAGTGGGAGAGACGGACACCCGCTAGCCACCTTATGCAACTAGTGCATGTCAGTCGGTGGAACCTGTCTCACGTAAGCGTACGTGTAAGGTCCGTCCGGGCCGCTTCATCCCACAATGCCGCCGAAACAAGATAAGACTAGTAGTGGCAAGAAGATTGACAACATCTACGCCCACAACAAGTTTGTGTTCTACTCGTGCATAGAAACTACGCATAGACCGAGCTCATAATGCTACCGTTGGGGATCGTAGCAGAAATTAAAAAATTTCTACGCATCACCAAGATCAATCTATGAAGTCATCTAGCAACGAGAGAGAGGAGTGCATCAACATACCCTTGTAGATCGCGAGCGGAAGCGTTCAAGTGAACGGGGTTGATGGAGTCGTACTCGTCGTGATCCAAATCATCGATGACCGAGCGCCGAACGGACGGCACCTCCGCGTTCAACACACGTACGGTTGGGGAAGACGTCTCCTCCTTCTTGATCCAGCAAGGGGGAAGGAGAGGTTGATGGAGATCCAGCAGCACGACGGCGTGGTGGTGGAAGTAGCGGGGATCTCGGCAGGGCTTCGCCAAGCTCAGCGAGAGGGAGAGGTGTTACGGGACGGAGAGGGAGGCGCCAGGGGCTGTGGTGCGGCTTCCCTCCCTCCCCCCTTTATATAGGCCCCCTGAGGGGGCGCCGGCCCTGGGAGATCCCATCTCCAAAGGGGGCGGCGGCCAAGGGGGTGGCTTGCCCCCCAAGCCAAGTGGGGCGCCCCCCCACTCCTAGGGTTTCCAACCCTAGGCGCAGGGGAGGCCCAAGGGGGGCGCACCAGCCCACCAGGGGCTGGTTCCCTTCCCCACTTCAGCCCATGAGGCCCTCCGGGATAGGTGGCCCCACCCGGTGGACCCCCGGGACCCTTCCAATGGTCCCGGTACAATACCGCACTACTAGAAAAAGGCTTACTAGTGGCGCACCAGTTTTGCCTACTAATGGCGCACCACTGGTGCGCCACTAGCATCACGCCACTAGTAATTTTTACTAATGGCGCACCGCTGGTGCGCCATTAGTATCTGGTACTCTAATGGCGCACCAGGCAGTGCGCCATTAGTATAGGCCCCGGTGCACCATTAGTATGCCTCCCAGTGGGCATGTGCTTTGCCATACTAATGGCGCACTGGTGGGCGATGCGCCATTAGTATCCTTTGGCATACTAATGGCGCACGTCTGGGTGATGCGCCATTAGTATGTATATTAGGGATTTTTTTTCTTTTCTGATATTTGCACAGATTACAAAATATATTATTGGACAGAATATAAACAGGACCACACAGCAACAGCAGATTCATCGAATACAATAGAAGATTAGTCTTCGAATACAATTCATCATATTAGTCTCCGAAATCAAAAGACCGAACAAAGATAGAACATTACAAGTCTCGAGACCGCGAGTAGCGAGTTTGTCGAAATTAATACTAATCCTAACAAGTCCTACTAATCATCATCATACAACTTCTACTTGTTATTAATAACAAGTCATACGATCATCATCCTCACAGTCATCGAACCAACCCTACTTAATTGTTCTTAGCACATGATCATCAGTATTAGGTAGGACCGAAATACCCTCTTTAAGGTAAAATAGCATAAAACAATATAGACCCTGACTCCATTATGGAGAATGGAGATCATCCTGTCTCCAATTCTTGCGCCTTGCTTCCTTTTGCTTCCAAGAAGCTCCTTGCGACTGTCCATACATTTTTTTCCATTCTTTGATTTGCATGTCTCCACTTCTTTTAGAAATCCGGTATGGACAGTTGAGATTCGTAGGATGACCTGGTTGTATATTCAAAACATCAAGCCTACCATTCTGATACATCAAATGAGGCACACAATCCTCTGGGATTATCTGTTGAAAAACATAGTAATAACTTCATAGTTAGCAATGATAATGTACTAGTTTTAGAACTATGCAAAATATGCACGGATGTCGTAATAGTAAGAAATCTTACCAGGGTATCTCCATAGTAGTTACCGTAGTTCAACACGTGCACTAGTGGCACGTATTGAGGACCATAATGATGAGGAGTTTGATTGTAGATATTGTAATTCTCAATATCAGTACAAAATCCGAACAGATGAGTTTTCTCCTTATAAGTTAACTCAGAGCCATCGGTGTAGTAGGTTCTGTCTACCATGTTCCGCACATTGTTTGAACAATCAAAATAAGCTGTCATTGAAAATAAGCTGTCAACTATTTTGAAATGAACAATATAAATTAGTTAATAATTAACTATGTTTGAGAAACTCACATAGCGGTAGAACTGGAGGCGTATCAACAATGACCCAAATGTCCATATTGTCTTGGTCGATGCCAGGATCACCAAGATCCATGGTGACAAGCATACCCTCATCAAAGCCATACATCTTGCAAAATGCTTCCCAATTTTTGCAACCAAAATGGGTTACGCTCTCAGCATTATACAGATTTACTTCAAAATCCACATCATGATGTGTCCTTAGGTGAATTTTCTTCGTTTCAAAATTTTCATGATCTTCAAAATCCATCCTCTCCAAGACATAGCGTCTTGCATGGCATGGGATAAACTATACTCGAATTGTAAAAGATGAAATTACACGTTGGAATAGTTGAAGTCATGCTTAATTATGAAAAAAACACTTGTCGTCGTTGCGTACCGTTTCAACTTCGAAGGTCTCCCGAGCTTAATGCTGAAGCGCCGATCATCGTCCAGGTGAGGCCTGTCGCACAGACCTCGACCGTCGTGGCACTAGTCGCACTCCCCCAAGAGACTTTCGTCGTCCGATGACGACATTTCCTATGTTCATAATTCAAAACTACATCATCTCTGTTGGGTCCAATAAGATAATCCACAGTGTGGTGAAAACACGCCCTTCGAACTGGTTTGAGCAATTGGTGAATGGAGATGGTCTATGATTTTCAGTAGTAAGAAGTGAAGTGGTAATTTTGAGAGCTAATGGTTAGGATGAGTGGTTCCTCTTTCCTGTTTAGCTTTACAATAGAATATTGTTAGTCATGCACACTTGTGCATTTTCAGCCAGGCCCAGTGGAGTTGGCCTAAAAACATTTCTTTCTTTAAGCCTGCTACATCCATCTCAAGTATTTATGGTCAAGGGTTAGCAGGGCCATCCAAATAGAATATGTTGGGGTTTGTCGACGCCGAGGCACCCTAAAAGCCTAAGCTTTCATCATTTAGGTTTTTATCGACACCGAGGCACCCTGAAAGCCAAGGTTTTATCCTTTAGGGTTTTTCGACGCTGAGGCACCCTAAATGCTAAGTTATGTTTTCATCATTTAGGGTTTATCGATGCCGAGGGACCCTAGGTTGACTGATATATATGGGTATCTTCTAATAATACACCCTATCAAGAAAAGGGAAGGAGAATTCTAAGTTGGGCCTAATCACTTGGCTCTATTGCCACCTATGGTTTAATGCAGCAAGAATAAAGGGGCAGTTGATCCTACTTAATTAAGTACTAAGATACCCCGGCCCGTGCATTAGTCGCAAGTGCCCCATATGTCCTATTTTTAGCAAAGTCATGCTAAAATTCACGGAAAATTTCACCATGACCTTTGCTGAAAATAGGACATATGGAGTACCCGAATTTGCCGGAACGGAAGTCAATCGACATTTCGGCAAACTCAAGGGCCTCTCAGGGTACAGCAGCAGCATCACAAGTTGACAAAATTCCCAAGTAGTACATTTCTGCAAGTAGAAGCACAAGCACCACTCAAGGGCTAGTAGTAAAGCATTGATGTATATAGCAGCAGTAGTAAATTAGATTGTACCACTCATGGTACATTTCTGCAAGTAGAAACACAAGCACCACTCAGAGCAATGGAGAGGAAAATCTGACAATAACTTAACTTAAACCAAAGAAAGACCAAGCAAACTATTGCAAGTACAGTACACTAACTACTTCACTAAACACAAATTCTAATGTTCTCCATGAAGTTAATTGTGCAGCACAACTCCACGAAGTGTCCCAAACCGATGCCACAAATGCAGCAAATCTGAGAGGCTGCATTTGAAACTTTTTGAGTGAGGGTCTTGTTTGAATGGAGTTACATGAATTTTGTCTGGTGTTTTCTGCTTGATATATTTTGAGTGAGGGTCTTGTTTGAATGAATCTGTTTTCTGCTTGATATATTTTTAGTAAGTGGTGTTTGCCACCTTGTGCAACAGTGCAAGCCATGTTTGTCACTCCTCGAAGGTTTTGTCTGGTGTTAAATGCTATGTTGCTGAGTGTCTTGGCAGGTCTTGGCAGGGACCTCGAAGGTTTGTCACTCCTCGAAGGTTTCGTCTCTAAATCACACTTCTACTTTTTATTATTACTCAAACAATAATTAATTATCTGGAGGTTATTCATGCCAAACATGGCCAGGACCTAAAGAGTAACAGATTTCATGGGCAGCAAAGCTTGCTCCCTTTAAACTAACAACATCACTGCTTTCAACAAACAAACTGTCAAGCTGGAACATAAACTAACAAATTGATGTGGGCATTATAGGTTCTGATTTGGACCAAGTGAAGCTCTGTAAATATTGCCTATACTCCTTATGATAATGAGAAATGAGACTTGCTTGAGATACAATATGAATCTACTTTTCAGAACTGGAGATACCATATGAAAGTGCTGAACTTGAACTTGAAAGGCAGGATGGGCGCGTCGGGGCCGCGCTCACCGGCTGCTGCAGGGGCTGGAGGAGGCCCTCGCTCGTCGGAGGGAGGAGGAGAGGAAAGGAGCGGGCGGCGCGCGCTCGGCCGATCCCGTTCGGGGGCGCGGGGGTGGCGGGGGTGGAGTCCCGCGGGGGTCGGGGCGGCGGCGTCGAGGCAGCGCAAGACCACAGCGGCGGCGGCGTCGCCGACGGCGTGCAGGCGCGGCGGACGGAGGGGGCGGCGGCGTACGGTTGGGGTCGAGGAGTGGGGGATCTTGCGAGCGAGGGAGGGAGGGAGGCGACAGTGCGAGGGGAACAAGTATAAAAATTCTAATGGCGCACCTCCCCCTGGTGCGCCATAAGTACGTCGATTCTAATGGCGCACCTCCCCCTGGTGCGCCATTAGAATTTTGTTTTACTTACAGCCCGACTGGTCAGGTTATATCCCACCTAACCCTATCTCCATCAGAACACGCCCACTAGCCCGACTGGTCAGCACGCAGCACACACACTAGGAGGTCCTGGGTTCGTTTCCCAGGCTCCCAAATTTTTTTATGCATTTAATATGTTGTTTGATATTTATTTGTGTTTAAATATGTTCAAACTTGTTTAAATCATAACAGTAATTTTTTTTTATAAAAACAGGGTGCGGGGGGTGCTCGGCGGCGGTGGAGCGGGGGAGGGTGCGGTAGGTCGTCGGGGGTTGCAGGGGGTGCTCTGTCCTTGTCGTTACCGGTGTAGGATTCCATCGTTACCCCGGAGTTCTGATAACCATCGCTCTTCATGTCCTTGTCCTCGGTGTAGAATGTGTAGCTGTTGAATGCGAGGCGGAGGTTGCGGCGCGCGCGGGCGAGGGCGAGGTTGGTGTCGGCCCTGCGGCGCTGCTCCGGCGAGAGTGGGGTGGGGTCGGAGGGGAGGATGGGGAGAGGGAGGCGACGGGGGCGCGGATTGGGAGCGGACGGAGAGGAACTGGCGCGGGGAGAGGGACGAAGGGGAACTGGCGAGGGAGAGGGAGGAATTAGCTATAGCATTCATTTGTGACGGTGGAGCAGGCCGGAGAGGGTGCAGGGGGTCGTCGGCGGCGGTGGAGCGGGCCGGGGAGGGTGCGGTGGGTCATCGGCGGCGGTCGAGCAGGGGAGCTAGGGTGCGGTGGGTCGTCGGCGGCGGTGGAGCGGGGGAGGGTGCGGTGGGTCGTCGGCGGCGGCGGTGGAGCAGGGAAGGGTGCGGTGGGTCGTCGGCGGCGGTGGAGCGGGGGAGGGTGCGGGGGGTCGGCGGCGGCGCCCGGTGGAGCGGGGTAGAGGGTGCAGGGGGTGCTCGGCGGCGAGGGGGACCGGATCTGGCGAGGTGGGATAGCGATCGAGATGGAAGGGGGATCGAGATCAAGTGTCCATGAAATATACACTAATAGCGCACGGGGAGCAGTGCGCCATTACTAGCTTAAACTAGTAATGGCGCACTGCACCAGGTGCGCCATTAGTAGTTTTGCAAAAAATTAAAAAATAAAAAAAATATTTTAGTGGCGCACTATGTTGCTGGTGCGCCATTACTAGTTACAACTAGTAATGGCGCACTATGTCCTGGTGCGCCATTAGTATGTCTGGCAAAATAAAAAAATTGTTACTAATGGCGCACCGTTTGTCTGGTGCGCCATTAGTGTCTTTCACACTAATGGCGCACCAGCACATGGTGCGCCATTGCTATATAGCAATGGCGCACCACATTTCTGGTGCGCCATTAGTGGCCATTCCATCTATAGCCCTTTTTCTAGTAGTGCCGGTGACCCCCGAAACTTTCCCGGTGGCCGAAACTGGGCTTCCTATATATAATTATTCACCCCCGGACCATTCCGGAACTCCTTGTGACGTCCGGGATCTAATTCGGGACTCCGAACAACTTTCGGATTTCCGCATACTAATATCTCTACAACCCTAGCGTCACCGAACCTTAAGTGTGTATACCCTACGGGTTCGGGAGACATGCAGACATGACCGAGACGACTCTCCGGTCAATAACCAACAGCGGGATCTGGATACCCATGTTGGCTCCCACATGTTCCACGATGATCTCATCGGATGAACCACGATGTCGAGGATTCAATCAATCCCGTATACAATTCCCTTTGTCAATCGGTACGTTACTTGCCCGAGATTCGATCATCGGTATCCCAATACCTTGTTCAATCTCGTTACCGGCAAGTCACTTTACTCGTACCGTAATGCATGATCCCGTGACCAAACACTTGGTCACATTGAGCTCATTATGATGATGCATTACCGAGTGGGCCCAGAGATACCTCTCCGTCATATGGAGTGACAAATCCCAGTCTCGATTCGTGCCAACCCAACAGACACTTTCGGAGATACCCGTAGTGCACCTTTATAGTCACCCAGTTACGTTGTGACGTTTGGCACACCCAAAGCACTCCTACGGTATCCGGGAGTTGCACAATCTCATGGTCTAAGGAAATGATACTTGACATTTGGAAAAGCTCTAGCAAACGAACTACACGATCTTTTGTGCTATGCTTAGGATTGGGTCTTGTCCATCACATCATTCTCCTAATGATGTGATCCCATTATCAATGACATCCAATGTCCATAGTCAGGAAACTATGACTATCTGTTGATCAACGAGCTAGTCAACTAGAGGCTCACTAGGGACATATTGTGGTCTATGTATTCACACATGTATTACGATTTCCGGATAACACAATTATAGCATGAACAATAGACAATTATCATGAACAAGGAAATATAATAATAACCATTTTATTATTGACTCTAGGGCATATTTCCAACAAGAAGGTCCTCCACGTGGCCGCTGCTGCCAGCCCAGGCAGGGGGACTTTGGTCCCGGTTGGTGCCACCAACCGGGACCAATAGGCAGGGCCTTTTGTCCCAGTTGGTGTCACCAACCGGGACCAATAGGCATCCATGCGTCAGCATTTCAGGGGCTGGGGTTTTTGTTTTTTTTTTGAAGGGGGGGTTTGGGGGGTTAATTTAGGTGTTTCATATATTGGGTTAGCTAGCTAATTAATAGAGAGAAGTGTCATCTCTTATCTCCGTGCTTGGTCGACGCTACGTACTATATACGTATGGAGAGGACTAGACACACTAGCTAGTAAGCAAATGAAGGAAACAGAAGATCGTCATGAACATATGCATACAGAGAGAAGTGATATCGACCACCTCTCCTTCTCCGAGAGATTGGTCGAACAACAAGTTCTCGTATATCTATCTGACACTACCGGCTACATATATACAATAATTATCTCTTACAATATAATCTCCTAATTAAATTGTAAGAACACAGGGTCCACATAGTATTCTCCGTTTTCAGCGATCATGTGGTCAAGGAAGAATGCCGCCAATTCCTCTTGAATTGCTCGCATACGATCTTCTGCTAGGAGTTCATCCCGCATCCGAAACATCTAATTTGAAGAAGGGGGTCAATACATATATATATGAATAAAAAAACGTATTTATTTTATTCCATTTTGTTTCTAATTACTTATGTATTTTACTTTATTTATTTTATTTTTATTTATTTTACTGCTGCTATTTTTATTTATTTTATTAAGGTTTATTTATTTTATTTACTATAGTTTATTTTATTTTATTTTATTAAGGTTTTTTTATTTTTATTTATTTTATTAAGGTTTATTTATTTTATTTACTATAAAAAAATGAACATAGATGCGCCTATAAAGAAAATTCAACCTAAATTCATAATAAATTTCTATGAAATTCAAAGAAATTTACTGTGAATTTAGGTCAAATTCCCTGTATAAGGGCATCTATTTTCACTTTGAGAGGAGCTCAACAAGGCAGAGAGGGACAGGGCTTATAAATCGGTGTGAGCGCCCTTCGGTTGGCGAGGTGGGACTAAACTCTGACCGCTCCTAGGACCAACCCTTTAGTCCCAGTTTGTGGTATGAACCGGGACTAAAGGGTGAGTCTCTGGTCCCGGTTCAAGCCACCAACCGGGACCAATGGTGATGGGCCAGGAGCGAGGCCCATTGGTCCCAGTTTGTCCCACCAACCGGGACCAAAGGGGCCGGACGAACCGGGACCAATGCCCCACGAGGCCCGGCAGGCCCCTGGCCGCACGAACCGTGACCAATGCTCACATTAGTCCCGATTTGTGACTGAACCGGGACTAATGTGAATATTGCCCTGTGACCAAAGCCCAGTTTTCTACTAGTGTTAATTAGCAGCTAGCTTGTTGATTCATTTAGCACCGTGTGGTGATCTAGTCTATTAAGATGACTGTACCTCAAAAGGTTTTATACTTTACATGTAATTCTGTCCGTTGATGCCAAAATTCATAATACTAAGATTCTTTACATACATAGGTAGCTGCTCATTGGGTGTTGTGAAATAGAGTACTAAAAATAGCTTTTACAGCTGATAGTAGTGTCATCGTCTGGAATTATTGCTAGTATACTAAAAACAACTTTATAACAGTTCTCTATATGACACTTCTGATCAATATATTTATTTCTTTCAAAATAAATATATAAAATGGGTATTGTTGGATCTCCAGAAAAATACCTTTAGAAATACTATTATCTTTTTCCCTTTTTGATTTTTCTTCAACAGGCCACATAACTATTCATTTTTGTTTTTCAGCCTTTTGTATTTTGGCATTGATGGATGAATTAAGCCCAACAAATGTTACGTTACTTCTTTTCAGTTGGCAATAAGACTATAGAAACCACCAAGAGTACCACCAGCATGTAAACACCACGCGACAAAACTTCCTTCCAAAGCTATCTCTGCATCAGAAACTTCCTCGGATCCATCACGTCCTCGTCATACAGAAGCTGAGGAAACAACTAAGCCAGAATTAGAGGAATTTTATTGAATATGCAGCAAGGCATGGATTACTGGGAACGGCAGAAAAGGTAATACGAACAAAAAAAATACATGAAACACACCGGTGTTGTTGTAGAAACACTGATCCCAGTCTTATATTTTATTCACAACACTGCACTTTTTTTCTTCTTGCAAATTTCTCAAACAAATGAAAGAGGTCTGCATAAGTCGCATTAGTGCATTCTTGACAGATATTCTGTATAGGCAGTTGGCCTATTGGACAAATAGGATGGCAGGTCTGGAATCTGCACCCAATGGCATATGTTGGACAAATAAGCAGGCTTCATGCTCTTAAGACTGACTAGGGCATGCATATTAGAGGTAATTAAACTTTGTCACATTTTGATGAAAAAGAACATCAGGAACGCATCCATGTAGTGCTTGTTTTATCATGGCTCTCATGAATGTACACTTGACATCTAAATCAAATTCAATAGTACACCAGCATCCAAAACAAACGTGTGAAAATATCTAAACTCCCATGCATAGCCCGTAATCACATAGCATATTTTCACTTCACAAGATATCAGTAGCTCGCTTTGTGGCACGTCAGTGTTCACTTGAGAGGCCACATATCAGACATAGCTCTTAGATAAAATTGACTACCACCATTTGATTGAAGTACCAAGTAGAGAAGGGCCAATGCATGCATGCCCTGCCATCTCTGTTAACAAGGGTGTACAAACATAATCTCTAAATTTGATTTGGTGGCACTCCAAAGAAGATTACTTGCTCGTTGCAGCCTGCTTAACATGTACTCCGTCCGATTCCGAATTACTTGTCGTAGGTATGGATGTATCTAGATGTATTTTACTTCTAGATACATCCATTTCTGCAACGAGTAATTTGGAACGGAGGGAGTAGGAATTCAACTATAAAAGCCCAACTGTAGAAAAAGAAAACCATGAAGTTAGTAACAACTCATAGCCGAATAATAAATAATCTCACTGGAACTGGAAGCGGTGAATTAGGCCAGCACCATTTCTGCAATTTCAAAAGCATACAAGTGCAGGAACATGTGGCATTGGGAAGGAATCTGCCTACCTTTCATACGATCGCAACAAAACATTGAGCAACATGATAGCTAGAGATATTTGTAGTGCTAAGGAACATTTTGACGGGGACGAGGTAACACGTGTTTACTGGAAAAGGCGTGGGGTCAGCCGAGCACGCGGTTGAGGGCGTACGTGAACGAGCCTCCCCTTGGTCCGGGCGACTGAGCCGGTGTGCTGCACCAATGTTGCCATGCCAGGAACCGCTTGCCTGCCCTGGTGCCGATCCCTCGCATACCAGGCTCAGGAACCGCCCCATATGCCGCTCCGACTCGTAGAATCCGAATCCCCCTCAAGCCGCTGTCTTTCTCCAGCAACTCGTCGAAGAACTGGGTCCACGAAGAAACAGGCTCCACGATAGCCGGCCTGAACCAGCCCTTGATGTCGCCATTAGTGGAGGAGCCGAAACCTATATGTGCCTCCGCGACCAGCTGACGATCTAAGAGAGAGAGAGAGAGAGCTTGGTGGGGGTAGAGAGAGATAATTATTAGTGACAAAAGGCAAAGATCAATGCATTAGCAAAGTTAGGATTTAGAATTAATTGTCATTAAACTGAATTTTATTGATGGGTAACGTGCCGTCGTTCCTTGCCCGTTTGTAACATGTCTAGTTAGGAAATTTTAAAAAGGTTAGGAAAGTTTTCATTGCGAGGATTAAAAAACCAACGTGAGGAGATATAGTGGTGGGATGCATGTGAGACAAAAATAAGCCAGACGAAAGTGGTGGGACGAAAATAAACCGTGGATACTATTCAACCAACTTAGACATTAGGGCAGTTCACTCCTGTCACCAACCTCTTAGAGCATCTCCAACAGCCGCCCAACACACGGCGCGCTAAAAACCAGTTTGCAGCGCGCCCATCGCCAGGTTTGGCGCGGCAGGCAACGCTGGCTCCAGTAGCCGCGGTAAAATGCAGCGTGTGCGCTCTCGCACAAACACTACGGTGCATAGATTTAAACCATACATAATTCTCATAGCATAGATAAAAAACGATACAAAGATATTTTACATAGTTCATAGCATAGATAGATAAACAGAACTACCGTGCAACTACATAAAATTAAACTACGGTGCAACTAGATAAACTATGGTGCAGCTAGAACTACTCCGAGTCGTCCTCATCATCATCCTCATCCTCGGTGGTGTTGTCCGAGGTATCGATCCATATGTCGTCCCAACGTTCATCGTCTGACGTGAAGATCGACTTCCCACCTGCTTCAACGATATCGCACTGCGATATGGCCAGTGCCTTCCGCCGACGCCGGTCTGCCCGCTCCGTGCGGCGCCTTGCCGTCCTCTCCGCCCAGTAGGCGCGCTCGTCGGCGACGTCCTCCAGGTGGAGCCGGCGCCAGTCCGCCATGGCTCGCTCGTCCTCCTCGGCAATGAGGTGGCGGCGCTGCCGCCGACGGTGCTCCACATGGTCCTGGTCCGTGATAAGACGAGGCGGAGAGGCGACGGCCTGCGCCTGTTCGCGCGTGTAGACGTCACGAAAGTTCATCCGCGGCGGAGGCCTCTCTAGGCGCCACGCCGCCGCGTCGTACGTGCGGGCGGCCTCGTGCGCGGTCTAGAACGTGCCGAGGCCGAGCCGGACGTCGCCGGACCGGATCTCGGCGTTGTACCAGTCGTTGGGGCGCTCACGGACGCCGCGGCAGCATGGTGGCGCGGTGGTGGCGGGGCGCTGAAGCGGTGAGGAAACGGCGAGAAAGCAGTGGAAGCCGCGAGGAGGCGGGGGAAATGCGCGCGTGGCAATGTGGAGGAACGCGTGGCGAGCGCCACAATGCGGCGCGCCAAATCTATCACACAACCGACAGCTTTCTCCCCCGCGCGCGCAAACGTTTATCGCGCACGCTTGTTTCCGCCGCTGCTGGAGCGCGTGAAAACTTCCCGCGCGCGCTAAATGGGCTTTTTACCCCGCGCGCACGTCTTTTGACGCGGCTGTTGGAGATGCTCTTATGTGAAAAGGAAATTCTCTACAACTTCAGTTGCAGAATCTATCTGGATTGCATCCCAACTTGTTAATTGACTCTCAATTATTTTGTTTGGGCTGTGACTTGCAAACTCGAGACCATCCTAACTTGTATTTCTTCCCTGGGTAAGCAAAGCACACGATCTACCATCCATGGAGGACACCCTTCACAAGCAATGCAACAATGGTACCAGGTGGGAGATTAAATGCAGGACATCCCAATCTTACATACTTCTATTAAGCAGCTGAGCAGAATATTTGCAATGGCACACAACACAAGTAAACATAATGCCAGTACAAGCAAACTTGGCTTTCAAGGCTATTTCCTGAATATTTCACACAACACGACTGCTCATTAACACATAAGAGTCAAATAATATAATATAGACTTCATACATACTACTTGCCGACATACAAAATATAGAGGCAACATACAAATAATAATATATATAGTTGATACTTGCCGACATACAATTACCACTCCTGATTACAGATAGCACACTACACCTGGGTAGCGTATCCCTCCAGCAACATCTCCATCTTGTCTCTCACAACCCGGGACCATGCAACAGTAATCTCCACCTCAGAACCACAGATGAAACATCTATCCTGACTAATGTTGCACCACTTGGAAGGGAAGTGGACACGATCAGCGATAGAACCAGAATCAACATAGGCTGTTACCTCAACAGTCACTCCTTTTTCAAACTCTACTGAAATGGCGTTTCTTGACAAAGGAACATAACCATCCAAAACTACTTCGTCTTCTCTAGTAATTTTTTCAGTAGAATCAAACAGCACAACCCTCTCACGGCCAGAAACAATACAAGCAACCTGACCCCCAGAGCTAAAAGGGAACTCCCCTCCAACAACACGAACGGACAATACAGTGAGCTGGACCGTCGTAGGAAAAAGCTCAAACCTCAACTCCGCAGTACATAATGGGCTATCGAAGAGTAAAGGTTGCTCACCGTCGCCGTCTGCTTCTTTATACCGCTTGCTAACACACATCAACTGTGTATCATTGTGCTCATCATCTCCATCACGTACTTTTAGTTCAACTTCAAAGTCAACATAATCCCCAACTAGAATTGCTCGAGACGGGCCAGTCAAGCACAGATAAGAGTCCTGCGATCATTAGATTAAATCATCATTGCTGAAGAGGAAGAAAAATAGTACTTAAAATAAACAGAGGACAAAGAAGTACGTATTACTTAAAAGAAGAAGAGGACAATGAAGAGAAAGTGAATATACAACAGTACATACATGTCCAGAGAGTAATTGACCCCTGATCCTCGACCGAGAGAAGAGAAGGTTGCGGTTGCGGTCTACGGTGTCTCGGGCAGCAACCACGCCATAAACAGAGAGTGGCCACTTCAGCTGCTCCGTTAGTCCAACAAGTTTGAATGAGTAGATTTGCAACGTTCTTTCAGTGACAGCGGCACGGGGCAGAAGGATACCGGATGTGCAGTGTGTAAATTGGAGAGGACTTAATGTCGCTGCAACACAAATTAAACAAAGACCATCAGTTCACTTTCATTTTGAAATGCTTCAAGAGTTAGTAGTACAAAGAGATCTCAAGCAGATACCACTTCTCCCCTGTTTTGTTGAACCGTGTAAGTGTGAATACTTGCATTTACCCAGATATTCCTCAGTCCTTATACCACATTAAAGCTCTAATTCAATTTTAACACTTTCCTATACTATAAATATGACAATGTGAGTATCCTTGAGTTGCAGATTATTTCCTAATTTAACTGTGCCCAATTGTCCATACTCAATGGGTCTTACTTCACACTTTTTAATCAGACCAATACTATAAATAAATGACTTATTGCAGATTCAGTTTTATGTTGTAGCAAGTCCCATAGTTAACTTGCCGCTTACTGGAATTTAGTAGATCAAGCCATATATTTATTATGGTACGGTCAGATCTTCACTCATTTGCATCCCGTTTGTCCATCCGCACCTTATGACACACACAGGTACTGGTGAATAATAGGAGGTACTGGTGAATAATAGGACAGCGAGTGCCAGAAAAATAGTAAGTAATTTTTTTTGTCTCAGTGGTAGTATAAAAAATCATAGTAGTAAGAGCTCACCAAGATAATAATAATAGACTAAACGAATAAAGTTGAGCATGGATATTTTACTTACTTTTATCTTCGAAGCCACCGAACCGCCCGGCCTTGCTGCCACTAGAGCGTTCCCAGATGCTACGGTGGCCTGCGAAAAATTCCAGCGCATCATCCATCCACTCTTTGAGTTGCTCCGTTTGAGATTTTGTTTGCTGCTCATCAGCAACGCGCTCCTCCTTCACCACAATCTGCTGCTTGTTCTTCTCCCTCTGCCTCCTCTGCTTACTCTTCGCCCTCTGCCTCTCCATCTCTCTCTCGGCCTCCCTCACCCTCTCATACTCCTCCTCTTCCTCCACCTTAAACAGCATGGCCAACTCATTTTTGTAGCAGTAGGGTCTATCCAGGACATTGGAGGAGAGTTTCAAGAATTCGTGGGACAGAAAAAGCTTGCTCAGCTCATCATCATTCCTCATCTTCCTTCCCATCTCTTCATCTTCCTTCCCATCTCCATCTCTTCATCCAACTCCTCAGCAGTACCTTCTCCTTCTGTCTTCCGAATCTCCATCATCCTATCCCTCTCCTCATCCGCTGCCTCCTTCATTGCCGCCTCGGTAGAATTGTAGAAATCCAGCGAGATCCTCTCTAATTTGGATGCTGTGCTAACCAGCTCGTCCGCCTTGTACAAGGAGATGGGGGCATGGGAGGTCGAAAGAGAATGTGCCAAAGATAGCATCCGCTGGCCCAAATCCTCGACGTCCTCCAGAACATCGAAGTCGTCCGTCAAGTATACCTGCTGCTGTGAGTCGGACTGGAAACTGGAGGCTGGTTTGATGGTGCTCGAGTCCATCTTATGGAAGGACGAGATTGCTGCTCCAGAGATCTGATCCCTCCAGCAAGAAATCCTG
Organism: Triticum aestivum; assembly: GCF_018294505.1. Taxonomy (NCBI): domain Eukaryota; kingdom Viridiplantae; phylum Streptophyta; class Magnoliopsida; order Poales; family Poaceae; genus Triticum; species Triticum aestivum. The sequence goes on along the minus strand of NC_057799.1, from coordinate 649,195,685 downwards.
GGAGTAAGAGACTCCATGATGTCTTTCCGCTCTCTCCGCAGGGAGATGATCTCCTCCATCAGCATCTCGCTGTCCGACGAGATCGACCCGCTGCTCATCGCTGCCTCTTGCCCGCACCGTCGATCTCTGTCTCCGCCGCCGCCGCCGCCGCCTGGGGTTTCCTTTTTCAACAGTGATGTGGCCGGTTGGGATGGTTGTATACTTGTCAGTCCGGCCCGGTCTCTCCTCGGAGGCTGGCCCAAGAAGAAGCTATTCTTCTCCACAAGTAATTATGGCCCAGTTCTTCGCTTGCCGGCCCGTCCATTAACATACATGCCTTTGCTAAAAAAAATTGCTCTACTGACATGTCTTCTCTTCTACACTCGTGTTGAACTGTTAAGTGATTTAAGTAACATTGTGTTCCGGGGATTGACAACGGACCCCCAACCACGGCGCCCATGGCACTACTACAGAGTCGCGCCTTGGGGTTAACATCTCTTCTCTTCTATATTCATGTTGAATCGTCATGTAATTTACATAAGATTTGTGTTTCGCCCCCAACACTACTACAAAACCAAACACAAGTGACTACTCATCACTAACTAGCTGGAGGGACAGCGCGGGCGCGTCAGTGATAAGCCTCCGCAGGACTTTCAAGACGGTTAATACAGACCGGTTAAAATTAGGTACATATGTGTTATTGTCCTCCTCAACCGTAGCGAGGTCGATTGTTCATCACAGGCTAATGTCAAAATATACCATCAGTGCTGCTACTACTTTATTATCACTGGCTACTCCTAGTGGCTTGTCATTGATGTTTGTTCAAACTTCGTTCTCTTTTTTTCCGTGGTGAGAAACATGTGAAATAGAGTATTGACACATTCATGACTCCTCGATTACCATCGCCATCATCTGGCCACCGGTGTGTGGGTTTACGACGAGCATGCACCGAACTAGCGATGATTCCAACGACAACGATAGGTCGGCTCTCAATGTGGATTTCCATCACAAAACACCTCTTTCCATGGCAAGAAAAATCGATCTAGTTGGCCTAACTAAATCAAAGATTCAAAGAAAAATACGAGCCTATTAGTAATCATGCATATAAGAGATCAAAGAAGACTCCAATGATATTCATGGATAAAAACTGATCATTAACTCAAAATTCATCGGATCCCAACAAACACACCGCAAAAGTTATTACATCAAATAGATCTCCAAGAGACCATTGTATTGAGAATCAAAAAAAGAGAAGAATCCATCTAGCTACTGCCTACGAATCCGTAGGTGTATGGTGGACTACTCACGCATCATCGGAGAGGCACCAATGAGGATGATGAACCCCTCCGTGATGGTGTTAGATTGGATCTCGTGGTTCTGGAACTTGCGGCGGCTGGAATTGTGTTTCGTCTGCTCCCCTAGGGCTTCTGAGATTTTTGAGGATTTGTAGAGCGAAGAGGCGGTGCAGGAGACCCCCGTGGGCCCCACAACCCATCAGGACGCGCCAGGGGCCTCTAGCGCGCCCTGGTGTCTTGTGGGCCCCACAAGCCCCCCCAGGTGCTTCCTTGGCTCCCAAGTTGTCTTCTAGTCCAAAAAAATATCCACAAAGTTTTGCCGCATTTGGACTCCATTTGATAAGAATATTCTGCGAAGTAAAAAACAAGCAAAAAATAGCAACTGGCACTTGGCACTATTTCAATGGGTTAGTCCCAAAAAATGATATAAAGTTGCTATAAAATAATTGTAAAACATCCAATAATGATAATATAACAGCATGAAATAATCAAAAATTATAGATACATTGGAGATGTATCAACCTGCAAGCTTAAATAATCCACATGGATTAGGTGCATATTAGGAGGTACCCAAAGGAATGTCATAATACATACTTTCAGTAGGTACAATAGGTTGAGGAGCAACTCTTTGTGCTTCGGGTCGAGGTGAAGATAACTCGAACAAGCCCCTCAAATGATTGGTTTCCATAGTAACAAGTAACAGCAAATTTCAGCAAGTAATATAAATGTTTCCCTACCAAATCTCACTTACCAAAGGCGCTTCACTCCTCGGCAACGGCGCCAGAAAAGAGCTTTGATGACCTACAAGTATAAGGGATCTATCGTAGTCCTTTCGATAAGTAAGAGTGCCGAACCAAAGAAGGAGCAGAAGGAAATGACAAGCGATTTCAACAAGGTATTTTCTGCAAGCACTGAAATTATCGGTAACGAGTAGTTTGATAGCAAGGTAATTTGTAACAAGGACCAATATTAACAAGTAGCCCAATCCTTTTTGTTGAAAGGGCCAGGCCAAAACTGTCTCTTATAATAAGCTAAGCATTCTTGAGGACACACGTAAAATTCATCTAGTCACTTTCATCATGTATGTTTGATTCACGTTCGCTACTTTGATAATTTGATATGTGGGTGGATCGGTGCTTGGGTGTTGTTCTTATTTGAAAAAGCCTCCCACTTCCCTCTCGCAAGCATCCGCATCTACGAAAGAAGAACTAAGATAAATCTAACCATAGCATTAAACATATGAGTCTAAATCAGCCCCTTACGAAATAGCGCATAAACTAGGGTTTAAGCTTCTGTCACTCTAGCAACCCATCATCTAATTACTACTCCACAATGCATTCCCTTAGGCCCAAAGATGGTAAAGTTTCATGTAGTCGACGTTCACATAACACCACAGAGGGAATCAACAACATACATATCATCAAAATATCGAACGAATACCAAATTCACATGATTACTTATGACAAGACTTCTCCCATGTACTCAAGAACAAAAGTAACTACTCACACACCATATTCATGTCCAATATAGAGGGGTATTGAATAGCATAATAGATCTGAACATATGATCTTCCACCAAATAAACCAACTAGCATCAACTACAAGATGTAATCAACACTACTAGCAACCCACATGTACCAATCTGAGGTTTTGATGCAAAGATTGAATACAAGAGATGAACTAGGGTTTGAGATGAGATGATACTGGTGAAGATGTTGATGAAGATTGGTCCTCCCACGATGAGAGGGTTGTTGGTGATGACGATGGCTTTGATTTCCCCCTCCCGGAGGGAAGTATCCCCGGCAGAATCGCTCAGTCGGAGAGAAAAAGTGATCCTGCCCAAGTTCCACCTCGAGACGGTGGTTCTCCATCCCGAAAGTCCCCTCCTTATTTTTCTAGGGCAAATGGGCTTATATACCAGAAAATGGGCACCGGAGGCTGGCCAGGGGCCCCACAAATCACCAGGGCGCGCCCTGGTGCCTCATGGGCACCTGGGTGGCCCCCCTCTGGCACTTCTTTGTTCCAATATTTTTTATTTATTTCAAAATTAATCTCTGTAAAATTTCAGCTCATTTGAAGATGTGCAGAATAGATATCTCTGACATAGCTTTTTCAGGTCCAGAATTCTGGCTGTCGGCAATCTCCCTCTTCATGTAAATTTTGCATATTAAGAGAGAAAAGGCATTAGAATTACTCCACAAAGTGTTATATTGATTAAAAACACTATAAATAACAGTAGGAAATCATGATGCAAAATGGACGTATCACACATATATCCATCATATGTAAAGGGGAGACAGAAACTACCTTATTTGAGAACTAAATTACCATACTGCTATAGCTGCGATACATGCCACAACTAAACAAATCAATATGAATTTTGTCCGTGCAGATCTCATAGGCACCTGGGTACGACAAAATAGCTAGAATAATTGGTAGTAATCAACTGGAGCGAAACCAAGAACAAAAGGAAACAAGGAGAGGGTTCCTACAGATTATGCCATATACAAATATACATCATTGTGGTGCTTGCCTCAAAGCTCCTTCATTGGGGAATCAATGGCCTAATGGAAGCCCGTTCACCCCAGCATAAAGCACTTATCTATGAACCTAATTTCTCCGTTATCGGTTGACGGACTGCACATCAACAGAAGTGCTAAGTACATGCCACAATGGCTTCACAGAACTGCTTGTAAAGTATAATCGCAAGTAGAGACCACAATCACATTGTGTAATTGCTCCTTGTCAAAGCACCCAAGAATGCAACCAACAAGGCCCTATAGCAAAATAAATGAGGAGAGACATACCTTATGCTACATGTATTCTAACAAGCCAAAAAAAATCTTGTAGTACAACCCATATGATAAACTGATCCTAAGCTTGACTCCAATCCTTCAGTAACAACTTTTTGGCAATCATCTACAATTTATTTAGGCCAACTAATCAACAAAAAAGCCTCTTGTTCTTCACTGTTGCACTCTCTGTTTTAGGAACTCATCATCAGTCTTTTTGCCTCCCAACAATAATTTTCTCCTTCGCATCAAAAAACTCAAGAGTGCAAGGAATAAGGTCCTGCAGCAAAAAAGCAGGGGAGAGAGTGCATCTTATTATAGGTAATGTTGAAGCCAAATAAACATAATAGAAGCATCCTTTTTGATCTATGCGAACTATTTTCATTGACACAAGAAAACCTCGCCATTCCGAGGCAGCTCCACAGTCTGGTAGATTAGTCCGTCACTATAGTTTCCCAAAACTACAATAACCAACTCTTGGAACACCACAATGTACATGCTAATAGGGCAACTCTATTCATCGGTGCCTAAAAATGTCTTGCTTCAAACAGAGATGCTGCATTAACAACACCATCCTGGATTTTTAAGCCCAACAATTCTTCATGTTGCAACCTGCAAGACCTTGTGTAGTCAGGTAGATTCTGCAAAATCCGATGGAAGACACCTGCCAAAATGACAAAAATAAAAGAAAGTTCAGCAGAGCACAAAGACTGTAGGAAATTCATTAGGAGCATTACTTTCTTATTTGCAAATGGAAGCAACACACCTTCAATAACTATGGGAGGCATGGATTTCATCTGTTTTAAATGGCAAGAAACAAATCTAGCAAAGTTAATCTACCAAGATGATGCCCCATTAATTTGTCCTTCGCCCGTCCTGGGGGATCGAGCAGTAGAGCTCGAGAGCCAGCCGCGTGAACTGTCGAGTGGATCTTGACGGTGGATATCACGGTCAAGCAGGAGGGCCTAGGGCTGCGACGCCATGGCAGGGGCGAGGGGAGACGGGGGCGACAGGAAGGGGTCGCTAGAGGAGAAGAGTGGGTGGCGGCAGCATAGGGAAGCGGGAAGGATTGGAGCAGGGGATGGATGGATGCGGCGGCTGCGAGGGTTGACGAAAACCACCTTGCCCACGATTGCTGCAGTAAATAATTTCCACAGAAGACACATCCGGCGCACACACGAGACAGACACCGGCAAGCTGGGCCTGCGACGGAAGGAGGCCCACCCGTCATCCGTTGTAGCATCAAATAGTAACGTCCAGAGAAACTAACCGCGACATTTTTGACAACGCGGTGAAAAAAAGGCCAGCGAGGCAGATCGTGCGAGCCAGATCCCATGCGCCCCGCGAATGCCCCCGCTATGTGGGTAGCCTAGCGTGATTTATATGTTCAGTTACTTTATTTGTTCATGTTGGCAAGACGCTGGTTCAATCGTGCAACACTTGTGTTCTTGATGGCTGCAGGTCAACTTTTCCTTTCGATGTAAAAAACGGTGCATTGAAAATATATACCCAGTAGAAGTAGCTAAATGGAGAAATGGTGTGGTACTACGGTAGTGGCTGAAATCGACATGAGAAGAGGATTAGGCAGACAACAGATTTCGATGACCTGATTTTTCAACATTTTTTTCTTCCATGACAGCAATTTTCGTTTTGCCTCTACTTGATGTTTGAACTTTATTTCTGCCGAAGAAACTGAATAAAATAAAACTCAACAGTGGTAAGAAGATGTCTCATTACTGTTGATTACCTGTTAATCCTGATAGAGTTGAACCTGGTCCTTTGATAGTTTACCTTAGAAACTTCAGGAGGCACTGATTGAAGTTGATCATTATAACAAATCAATTAGAGTAAATCAACATTGTCGTATTTCCTTTCTTTTTTACTTATGATGATTAGTAGTATATATGAAATGGATGAATGTTATTTTTACAAACTGCAGTATCTCTCGACTCATCTTAAAAAAATCGAATCATTTATCACCGGTGTCCACTGGCCGACGAGGCACCAAGTGCTGAGAACTCATCGACGGAGAAGTTGAATGGGTTCAACTCCATGTAATGGGGTTATTCAAAACAATGCCAATTAATTTCATATAAAGATACAACCATTCTAAAAACCATGGCTCAATGGGCGTAGTAGGGTTTGGTGAATATGATAGGTCATAAGCGGTACTCGAGAATGTGTAGTTTGAACCATTCCAAGCCAAGTAAAGTATATATTTCAAGCAAAAAATACATCTAATATGGGAGAACACCAGCGAGATGTTGCCGAAAATTTATCCGGAATCTATACTTGACACGACATGGAGGTGCAAGTATCATGAAGGCTAAAAGTGAGATAGATTTTAGTGGACATTTTGGTTTGCAAACGCGAAGACAATTCCAAATCCAGACATGAGGAATATCCTAAGAATTATTCTTAGTAAAAAAAGTCTTATCTTAGGAACTTCATGAGCCACATGGTTGATCATCATACCAATTACCAAATCAATTAGAGTAAATTATCATCATTATATTTTGTTTGTTTAATAAGTTATGATGAGCAGTAGTACACCGAATTAAAGAATAAATGTTGTTAATACTACATGAGCTCCAACAAAATGCACTCTCTGTCTCTGGTATCTTTCGACTCATCTTTAAAAAAAATTAAGTTCTTTATCTCCTTCCCGGCCGTCGTCCGCTGGCCGGCGAGGCACCAAGCGCCGGGAACTCATCGGTGGAGAGGCTGAAAGGGCCGCCGCCGCCGGGGCTCCGTGACTTTGTCTGTCCCGCCCTGGCAGCAGCAGCCTGGTACAGAGGCGCTGCCGGTTGGTGCTGCAGTGGTGTCGCATGCTTCGCCGCCTCGCCATTGCTCTGCTCCCAGGCTGCTCTGCTAGGGGGCGCGCTCCTAGCAGCCGCCGGCCGGACCGCAGCAGCCGCGAGGCTCTGCAGCAGCGGGTCGGGCCGGAAGCCGAACGGGACCTTAATTGGAGGCGTCCATCTTCCTGAACGTGATGGAGTCCTCTTGGCCGGCACGGCGGGGACGCAGTGCTTGGCGGCGTCGGCGCCGTTGCCGTTGAGCACGAGCACGGACCCCACAGGCAGCGGGATGGAGGTGGCGGCGGAGAACTCCCCGGGGGCGACCACCCGCATGTCCTTGCCGAAGAGGATGGGCGCCTCGGTAAGGAAGGAGGCGGTGCAGAAGGGGCGGAGGAAGTCGTGGTGGTCGACGTGCGGCGGGATGCAGTCGTCGACGTCGTAGACGTTTGTTGGAATAAGCCACGTCGCGTGGTGTGGTCGGGCTCATCGGGCACGTCGGATGCGCGCGGAACGTGCGGGGCGCACTGGTGGTGTCAGGCTTGTCGGGCGCGTCGGATGCGTGCGGGACAGGCGGAACGCAGCAAAAGTGTGGCGTATGTGTGTGTATGGCGGTGTGTGGCCGTGTCAGATTCGTAGGTGCGTGAGTACGTGTGTGGCGTGGTGGTGTGAGTTAGCTAGCTAGGTTGTTGGCTGGATGTGATTTAGCAGCCTACACGCAAGGAGTCAGTTGGTTAGTGGGCTAGCCATGCACGGTAGTAGTTAGCAACGACCGGTGAAGCTGGCCGCGTCGTGCGCATGGAAAACTTGGGCGTTGCGCTGCTGGGGTACTACAAAAGCCATGGCCACGACTGTGTGTCGTGATGAGTTTTGCGCTCTGGGAATAGTAACGGGGCTATGTGTGCAGCCTGGTGAAACTCCAGTGTATTGTGCTTGTTCTTCTTCTACCTCTAGTCCGACGTGAGAGAGAGCGGCAACAACAACGTTGACGATGCAGCTGTCAGGCACGCAGGTCGGCGGGAGCACGCGCCAGAGCACGAGGCGGCGCGCCATGGCGGCGAGGAGGAGCGGCAGCGGGTCGACGGACTCGTCCCGCACGATACCCGGCGGGTTGGCGTCCCGGTCGGCGGCGTAGTTGTAGCAGCAGCCGAACTGGATCGTCGCCCGGCCCTTGCCACGCATCCACTTGCGCGGCTCCGAGTAGGTCCGCTCTGCAGTCACACGCGCCGGAGAAGAATCGAGCTCGTCAGATCAAGATCGGGGGAGGAAGAAGGAGCTCCCGTGCAGGGGAATTGATTGATCGATTCATTGGAGATGAAGAGGAAGGTTGGGTACCTCGGAGGCGGCCGCGGCGGCCTTGGTCCTGGAGGTCGAGGACGCAGGTGACGATCTTGGCCTGCTCGTCGGGGGAGAAGACGTTGGCGTGGAGCTCGAGGCCCTGGAGCACGTTGAGCATGCGGCCGTCGACGCGCTCCATGTGGCGGAAGTCCTTCTTGCGGCGCACCCTCGCCATGCCCTCGCCGGGCAGCAGCGTCGACATCGCGGCGGCTCCGGCGGCGGCTGAGGCAGAGCAAGGGGATCTGATGGGCGGACGAGGGCAGAGGATTTTGACTGGATTGGCGGCTGAGGTAGCTCAGCTTTATATGGAGAGGAGAGACCACTTCCAAATCGGGGTCGGGTCTGGTGTTTCGCGGAACACGTGGGGTGCGCGTGGTCGGGCGCGAGCGGACGCGTACTCGCGGCTTCCCGCCTTCACCTAGCGCGCGCGCTCATTTATCTTTCTGCACAACCTACCTGGGCCGGCCACGCCGGTGAAGGCGGGCGGAACCTGGACGGCACGCCGGCCGCTTCATTTCGGGGTAAGACAGAGACAGGGAGTAAAGTAATTCTGATTTTCATTTGGCGCTGCAGCTTCACGTTCCCCTTTCTACTCATTTTTTGCCTGCTCTTTGACCAATCACTGTACTACCATACCATGTTCCTGCTGAAGCAATGGAAGAAATGGGCACATCCATTGGGAGGCAATGCCAGAACAGCCATTGTCATGGCTGCGCACGCTCACATCGAGCAACCCAGGAAGGAACACGCTTCTGTTTCCGACACTGCACAGCTCAATTAACGAAAATACTAGACAGACAACACTGCACGCACGATGCATGCACGATTCACAATCAGATGGATGTGAAGCACTTTATTCTATGATTCAATGGCTGGATGTGGAGTATCGTTCATGCATCGTTCCAAAAACGTCGTGTGTATAGCAGCTCTCCTCAATTAATGTAGTGATGTCTGTGACAAGGCACTACTGAACCATCTACAAGGAGAGCTCGCAAGATTAGTAAAGGGGCTGAAATCGCCGGAGTCGATCAGCCTCCTGCACTACTCAATGCTGAAGCTTTTAAGAGAGAAGGATGCACATATTTAGAAAGGTACTTCTCGTCACCTCAACAGTGTTAATCGCACAACTGAATATTCATTTCACGATGTGGAACTTCTATGCATATGCATTACTGCTTTTATGCTTACTATTATATGAAAAAAAAAGTCATTTTAATGGTCCTTTCTTGGTTGAAACGGAAATTTTGAATACACTGGCAGCACAAAGGCCAGGTGGACAATTAATTAATGAAGGAAAAAACTACCTAGTGGTTAGTTTCATACAAGTGTAAGCAACTAGCTAGTGCATCGCATCTGTTGACAATTACTAAATACAGAAATAGTTGTTTGTACAAGGCAACCAATAGGATATGGCCAGCTGCGATTTGCTGAATTACATTCGCAACTAAAAAAGAAAAGAAATGCAAACAAGGATAACATAAATCAGATTACACACATGGAATCACACCTTATTTGATCACAAAAGCAAAGTGGTAATGAGACGCAGCATCTGTCGATCGATGCAAATGCAAGGCGTTGGATGGTTGAAAGCAGAACTCTAAATTCTCCTCCAGATCATCCTTGTCCTGACAAATGAAAAAGGATAATTCACGGTAGACATCAAACTCTGTACAAGGTAGAGTTGATCATAGCTAGTACATAGTGGACACCTATAATTGATGCTACATTATTGCTCCAGCAAGGTTCTATTTCACCTAATCACCAGCATTCTGACACCCAATCCTCCCACCAACCAGCTGGTGGAGTACTACTCAAGCAAAAATAGCAAAAAAGGCAGCTAGTGGGAAACGAGAAAATGGCCTATAAATTGGGATGCAGTTGCCATGATGCTGCACACCGCTCGGACGCAGATACACAAATACCATACTAGAAACAAACACACGCCCCGATCTCTCTCTCTCTCTCTCTCTCTTGCAGCAGCCAAGAAAAATGGCGCCGGTGAAGGTGTTCGGGCCGGCGGCGTTTGCTAACGTGGCCCGGGTGCTAGTGTGCCTGGAGGAGGTCGGCGCCGACTACGAGGTCGTCGACATAGATTTCATGGCCCTGGAGCACAAGAGCCCCGAGCACCTCACCAGAAACGTAACCTCCCCGACTACTCGAATCCTCTAAACCCTTTTCCTTGATTTTTGCCATTCCATCAACTGATTTCCGTGCTGGTGTTTTAATTTCTTGCAGCCGTTCGGGCAAATCCCTGCTTTCCAGGATGGCGATCTGATCCTCTTCGGTATGATAGGTCTTCCCTTTTACAGTTAACTTTGTGATTGTCATAACACAAATGACTTACCGGCATCTTAATGGGACCGAGTAGTAAAGTGAATGCACTAGCCTTCAAATTTGTTTCCGGTGGATGCTTGCTGAGGTTATTTGCAGATCAGCAGGGCCTGAAGTCTTGTTAAAAAAAAAGGACCTGAAGTGAAGTCACATGAAAAATTAACCATTGCGGTCCTCAGAATATTACTACAATTTTGGGCCATGAACTTGTTAATTTTGGGGTATCAGTACGTACTGTTCATGATCCTAATCAACAGTAGTATGTACCATCTTTGGAGATGCAATCAAGTTTTTTTCTCTGACGGCTCGAGTTGCGATCAAGTTCGGTGAACATAGTTAAGATCAAGGACAGTCATTTTTTTTCCGTCAAGGGTGTTTTCATCCTTCCATACTATTAATATTAGTTCTCGGATATTTAGAGCTTTAGACGTTACGTGTACACCGGCGCCCTATTCTGTAGCCTAAACCCAGAGGGATACATCTGCTCAACTTATTGCTAATAAAAGAACATTGGGCAGACTCATTCGCCGATGATGCACTGGCAGTAGCATCGCCCACCTGCCAAGCCTATGTCCCGGTCTAGGAAAACTAGTATATATCATATATGCCCCAGTTACGTCGTGTTCATATTAATTAATACACAGATGACTAGTTTGAATTCATGAAAAAAAGGAGTACTAGTTTTAACACAAACAAGAAATAAGCTAAACAAAAGGATCTAACATAGCATTCATCTTATATAGCCCAGAGATTGTGTTTGAATGCCGATGGTGGCACTGCAGAACATGTCCATCATCGGCAATACGAGTATGCCCTGACCCTCTACACCAAGTTCCATAGCGCTCGCTCCACCGAGGTTTTTGGAAACGGTGGTGAGAGTGCATCTTTTTAAGGATAAAGCGAGAAGTACACCTTTTTTTTAGCAAACAAGAAGTGCATCTATGTCTTGCTCTTTGCAAGCGGGATGGGAGGCGTCGCTCATGAGAAAGGGTAAAGGGGACGCAGTCAGCGTGGCCCATCAACACAGATACAATTTTTTTCTTCTTTTTGGATATTTTATGTTCATTTTATTAGTTCTCGATAAACTGTTTGAAAAGTAATATGATTTTTTGTATTTTTTAAAAATGTTCCTTAATTTTAATCAAATGATGATGTTGTTTTAAAAGGAGTTCAAGTATTTTTACAAAAGTGCAACATGTGTTTCAAAAAAAAGTTTGTCATGTATTAAAGAAAAAATGTCTGTCACACATTAAAACAAATTAATCCTGTATTGAAAATTGTTCATCATGTATTTTGAAAATATTCATCTAATTATAGAAATGTCAAGCATCTAAAAGAATGTTTATGTAATTGTAATTGGTGTTCTCGTGTTTTAAATAAATGGTTGTGTATCTTGAAAAAAATGTCGACATATTATAGAATAAATATTTTTCAAATAGGAAAATAAAAATAAACATAAAAAGGGAAATAAAGTAAAGTGACAGAAAAATAAAAATGGAAAAGAACAGAAAACACAAAAAATAATAACCAAAGAGTATTAAAAAAGGAAAAAGGCAAAAGGCAAAAGAGAAGCAAAGAAAAAGGCAGTAGAAAAATCACACTGCAAAACCGGACCAATGCAGTAGAAAAATCGGGAAAACTAGTGTACTAGGCAAGCCGAGGTACTACACGCCTCTAGGCGAGGGCTCGTTTGTACCTCGCAATAAGTGAGGTATAGCTTTTGCATGGTGGCAATGTCTAGTGATAGTGATGGACTAATACATACAACTCAAACATGTTTAGGTTTGGGCCTGATGGTATGTATTGTTTCTACCATGTGAGGTAATTTACTAACAAAACAACACACATGAGGTTGTTTTTACAAAAAAAAGTGAGATGAAGATATTGTCCTTTTTACCAAAAGGTAAATTCTAATCCCCACCATTGATCTGCATAGAAAGTTGTAGACTATTCTAAAGGGGTGGACCGAAGTAAAGCTCATCCAGAATATCCTCTCAATTTCTCAAACATTGATTTTTTCGTATTTCCAGAGTCACGCGCAATTTCAAAGTACGTGATCCACAAGTACAAGATGAATGAAGCCAATCTGATGAGGGAAGGTAACCTGAAAGAAGCCACAATGGTGGACATATGGACCGAGGTCGAGGCACACACCTACAACCCAGCCCTCTCGCCGGTCGTGTATGAGTGCCTCTTTAACCCGCTCTTGCAAGGCATACCCACCAACCAAAAGGTGGTGGATGAAAGCCTGGAGAAGCTGAAAAAGGTGCTGGAGATATACGAGGAGCATTTGTCCAAACACAAGTACTTGGCGGGGGATTTCATTAGTTTTGCGGATCTCAACCATTTCCCCTACACTTTCTATTTCATGGCAACTCCTCACGCAGTCCTATTCGACTCATACCCACACGTGAAGGCGTGGTGGGAGAGCCTCGTGGCAAGGCCGTCGATCAAGAAGCTTGGCGCAAGCATGGCTGCACTTACGACATGATTTGCAGGGCAGATTTCACATTATGGGATCACATCACTGATTTGTATGGTGTTCTTATTCATGGTATTGGAAGTCAATAAGCTTGTATCCCTAGAATTGCATGAGTGTGTATTTTTTGTGTGCTTGCCTATGTGTTATATGTTGGATTTATTTAAATGGAACAATGCTTTCAGATTTGTTGCATGTCACGTCTTAAATCAGAAGTTAGTATGTTTGTCCGAGAGCACATGTAAGCATGTTTTCTAATTTTTGTTTTAATTTTTTATTCCTTTTGCCACTTACTTCCATAAACTTATCAACTATGTGGCAAAATATCGGAATTCAAGCTAAACCATTAACACGGAGACTACATCCCAAGAAGGAAAAACCATTTTCTGTTGAAGAAGGATCAACCCCTTTCCCAAATAAAGCAAGAAAGGATGAAATTAAGTGAAAAGATGAAAGACCAAGGAACATCTAGCTGCTCAACCAAAAGATGTCTCTGAAGCTACATAAAGAGAGCCTTTCATGGGTATGTGTAATAACCAAGAGATTATGGGTAACGTGCATCCTAGTTCTCCCTCCATGTTTATCCAACCGTTATCTGGCATTGGGTCCTCCTGTTGGGCCGTGTGCTATTGGGCTTGGTTAGTGGTAAGGGTGGGTGGCTCCATTGGCTGATAGGCGTACAACGTTTACTCCACTAGGTAAAAGCATGTAGTGCCTTCATCCTATGCGATGAATTGTGTGCCGCATCGCTATTTTTACCCATCCCACGCCAACCCGCCGAGTACGGAGCAAGAGGCAACTAAGAGGAACATTACCCATCCAATCCCATGCCCACACACCATCGTACGGAGCAAGAGCATAACACACGCTTTTACCTAGTGAGTTAAAAGGGACCACCCACCCCCCTAGTCAGCAACCGCCCTTTTTACATTTTCTTGGTGATTTATGTGTACATGATGTGTTCTACTGCCTCTTTTGTAATCCTTGTTTTGCAGAGCATGGCAATGCCATTTGCTTTGCTGGAGATTTCTTACGTGTGTGAGATTGCTGAGGATGGATGCTAGCCAGAATAGAGATTGAGTTCCCTGGGGATGGCGTCTCTCCCTCGCTGAAGAGAAAACAATTCTGGAGCATTGCCTGGCAAGTTAACCTCCATGCGTACGACCAGGCTGCCTTGCAGGCCATCAGGTTTTTGTAGGGTTTGTATGGCTTTGTGGTGAAGGATTATAACTATGGTTTTATGTTGCTGTATAAGAAGTCCGCGCGGTCAGCTGTCGCTATGGCGAAATCTGCCATGCATTATGCAGGCCCCTTGGAGAGAGCGGTTGATTCCCCGTGGCTATAATCCGGGCATCAAGGCGTTGACCAGCGTCCTGACCTTGCACTGTGATACCCACGAAAATTGGAAATAGGCAAAATCAGGTGGGTCCATGTGGGGCCTGCGGCGCTAATCCACAAGACGAGGGGATGGCGTGGATTCGAGCTGTGCGTCTAACCAGTTAGGAATAGCCATATTTGAGATTATGTGTTTCTCTATTTACTAGCAAGAGGCCCATGCGTTGCATGGAACATTAAGATGCATTTATACGAGCTGTTTATCTCGTGGGAGACGAAGATAAACGAGGGAAGTCCTTAATTATCTGCAAATGTGGAGAGGGGTGCGGATATCTTTTTGCAAAATTGTCATAGTTTGCTTTCTATCCGTTAGATATAGATCAGATGGTCCATATTGCAGGATGATAGGCACACCATCATCACCAACTCGGTTTTTTATAAGAGTAGAGATCTTGAACATGATGCATTGGGCGTCGCTCTGTTATTGTCGTCAAATGAAGATGCCTGGCTGTTCTTTTTTGCCTACACTTGCACATCGACCCATATGAATTAACGCATGCCCAACCCCTATAAGTAAACGCCCTTTCCCTTTTGACCTTTTTCACCAAGCCTTTGTCCCAAACTTTTCGCACTAGCAGTCTGTGCTTGTGATTCAAAGTGAGATGTCTAGCTCTTTGATATCATGACTAAGCATAGCTTTCTCATTTTCCAGTTCCCTCTCTGATATCTCATTTTCAGATTCCCACTTCAACATTTCATTTTTCAATTCTCCCTTGGCTTTCTCAAACTCTGCTTTCTTCCCAGCTTTCTTCTTTTCAAGATCTAATTGCTTGCATTTCTCTTCACGTGAATGCATTTTGGTGCGTCTTGTCGCAATATTGACAAAAAACTGGTTCAGGAAATGTTCTAGAACCCTCTTAAAACTGGTGGGGGAATAAATACTGAAATGGCTAGCCCAAACTCTCGATTGTCGCAATATCACACTCTTATTGTCGCAAACAGCCCGGATTTTGCACCGGGGGAGTCCCCGGCTGTGCTGGCCCATGAAGTAGCAGCCGCGCACGAGCTGTGAAAAAAACCAAAAATTGTGATGCGCTCAACAGGAATCAAACTCACGACCACTAGCTCACGGAGGCATGTAGCCAAGGGAGCTTCCGAGTGCATCTGGATATTTTTAATTCAGAATAAAATTTTGACAAATTGCAATCTTCTTTCTGAAAAATGTGAACAATGTTTTAATTTGTGAATCAAGTTAAAATACGGGAAAGATTTTTTTAGTTTTTGAAGAACTTTTAAAAACAAGAACATATTTTAAATTTGTGAACAAAATTCGGAAGCAGGAACAATTTTTGAAAAACCAAAATAACTTTAAAATTCCCAAACATTTTTTGAATTCATGAACATATTGGAATTTGTGAAAAATATTTGCAAGAGGGAACACTTTTTGAAATTCCACAACATTTTATCAAAAACACGAAAAAATGTTCCAGTTTCCAAAAACGTGAACATTTTATGTAAAATGATTTTTCTGAAAATGCACTTCTCCCATGACATTCCCGAACATTATCAATGAGGTTGTTTTTCAGGGGATTGCCAATCAGGATCGGTGCTTTGCCACATACTACCTCAAGCGGCAGCACACCGAAGCTGTAGACATCAGAGTCTCTAGTAACCTTGCCGGTCTGCTGGAATGATGGGTCCATGTAGCCTTGTGTTCCAAAAATGTTATTTGTTGAGCGCGAGGTTGCGGCACAGGTAAGTTGTGTCGCCAAACCGAAGTCACACAGTTTAGCATTGAAGTCCATATCCAGCATCACATTAGCTGGCTTGATGTCCCTATGCAGGATGGTTTTCATACATTGATTATGGAGGTAATCAAGACCCGAGGCTATTCCAACCAGTATGTTGTACCTGAAACATGAAGCATGCATTCTATGTCAGATAAGTAATTTCGAGGTGGTATACTCGTGGTTCTTTTGATGAATGAAAAAAAAAGGGTAATTGAAAGATTTTCTTCGTGTTTAACTACCTTTGGCGCCAATCTAGAAATATACCTGAACTCCGATACACATTGGCTCCATGACCGTAAAGCCGATCCTCAAGGTTGTGATCATCCACTAATTCGTCGACAAGCGAGAGATTCTTCCTTTCATCACACCAACCCACAAGACGTATGATGCCGCGATGGTTGAGTGGGCTCATTATATCAATCTCTTTATAAAAGGTAGCCTTTGCTTCATCTGACATAGTATATGTAATCTTTTCTATGGCCACAAACACTTCTTTACCTTGCATAATAATTTCACCTTTATGGACAACGCCAAAGGCACCCCGTCCAAGCTCTCGTGTGTCTGCAAAGCTACTGGTTGCAAACACCAATTCCTGGTAAGTGAAGCTTCGACTATGCCCTACGAAAACAGAAAAGACAATATATATTCATATGTAACAGGTAGCTCTTCGCTGGAAATCTATGAAAGGCAAACAGTGTGCAAAAGATGCAAAAGTGAAAAGGGAGATGTGATGTGATGTACTGCCTATCTTAAACAGAACATAAGAGTGATTGAGGAAGGAATGGACAAAGGACATGCACCGTTTATCTTGGGCTTGCCCTGGAAAATCGTGCGGAAGAATCTCGTGAACCCACCACTTGGTGGTGGTGGTGGCGGCGGTAGTGGTGGACGCCGACGTGGTGTTGAAGATCCAATGTAAGATGGTGTTGGAGAAGGTGGTGGAGATGGAGTTGAAGGTGGAGTTGTTGTTACAGGTTGAACAACATTTGAAGTAGTAGCAGGTGGTGGTGATGGTTCTTGTTCATAATAAGTAACAGTTTCCATAAAATTTTCAGTCTTGTCAAGTTCATGTATGATATCCCCTATACTTGGCCTTTTGTGTCTATCTGTCTCCATGCAGCTCAATGCAATCTTAGTGCATATTTTCACTTGTTGGCATTGTGCTTCTAGTGGCTCCGGAGAACTCCATGTTTCTTTCAACCTTTTTCTCCAATTTTCGTGTACCTATGCATTCAAAGTGTAACGCTAGAATTACAACATACAAATGTAGTGCATATCTGGTTCAAACTAAACATTATCCTTTTGTATAATCGTAGAGATAGCTTCCTTATTTGATCAAGAAACTATTGGTGCTGCATTTCAACATATCTGGTGCAGCCGCTAGGCCCTGTAATTATCTTGGCCATTACAACACCCAAGCTGAATATGTCACACTTCTCTAAGACCATGCTTTCAGTTATGTATTCGGGTGGCATGTATTCACTGCATATAGCAACATAAGTGTTATAGATATTCATTAAAAATGAGTTCATTTGTGGAAGGCATTTACTAACAGGGTTCCCACATGACTTTGTGTTGTCCCTATTTTTTTCTTCGACGTAGAACTTGGACAAACCATACTCTGCAAGTTTCGGGACCATGTTCTCATCTAGAAGTATATTTTCTGGTTTTAGGTCCAGATGGTAAAATGGTTTTTTCTAATCCTTCATGAAGGTATTTTAATCCTTCGCAAGTCCCTTTGATAATTTTATAGCGTGTTTGCCAATCAAGTCCATAACATTCATCTGCAGATTTTTTATACAAAGAGGCTATGGGTGCATGGCCGAGTCCACCACCATTGAGTGTTTCTACAAGTTCTGTCGGGCAGTGGTGGCAGTGTTTGGACCGCAATACCTGAGAACACCGAATGCGGAAGACACTGCTCGGATCCTAGCACAGAATGCAGCAAGAGGATTTCCTGGGATGCTTGGAAGCATCGACTGCATGCATTGGAAATGGAAGAACTGCCCACTTGCTTGGCAGGGGATGTACAAAGGCGCCAAAAGCGGTTGCAGTGTGGTACTTAAGGCGGTGGACACACAGGACCTCTGAATTTGGCACTCCTTCTTTGGTATGCCAGGAACTCAATGACATCAACGTGCTGCAGTGCTCCCCTGTCTTTGCCAAGCTTATTGAAGGTCATTCTCCTCCGGTGAACTTCGAGGTCAATGGGCGGCACTACAACAAGGGGTACTACCTAGCTGATGGCATCTATCCGAGATGGTCTACATTTGTGAAGACTAACTCAAACGCTATGCCAGGAGGCAAGAAGTCCCACTTTGCCAAGGCGCAGGAGGCTTGCCGGAAGGATGTTGAGCGGGCATTGGTGTGCTCCAATCTCGATTTGCTGTTGTCCGGTACCCTGCTCAGACCTGGTATAAAGATCAAATGTGGGAGATCATGACTTGCTGTGTCATTTTGCACAACATGATCATCGAGAGCGAGCAAGAAGAGCCAGTGTTTGACACTGAACCATACTACAGGCAGGGTCCTCTAGCCGACATTGATCACCTTCTACCGGCAACCTGGACTACCTACCTCAGTATGCATCAGGAGATCCGAGACCTACAGGTGCATCATCAACTGCAGCAGGATCTGGTGGAGCACCTATGGAGGCTCAAGGGCGACGCCGGGCGCGACGTGTGATGAAATATGAGTTTATATTTGTTGAACTATATAATTTGTATTGAACTATTTGTTGTTGAACTATGTGATAAAAAAATATTTATGTTGGTAATTGAACGCCGAGCCACGACGAACCACGCCGAATATGGGCCTTTTATTCGCCGATGAAGATGTATGAATTGCACGATGTATTGATTCGGTGCAATGTGCACGGTATATATAAGTACAAGGTGGGGCCTCTACAAACTAAAGAGGTGGGCCTAGTCAATATACATGCACAAATAACATACTCAACACCCCCCGCAGTCGAAGCGGCACCGCGGCTGACGCAAAGACTGGACCGGAACTCCTCAAAAGACGCCGTAGGCAAGCCTTGGTCATGATATCTGCAAATTGTTGGGAAGTAGGGACGTGTAAAACACGAATATGGCCAATCAGGATCGGTGCTTTGCTACATACTACCTCAAGCAGCAGCACACCGAAGCTGTAGACATCAGAGTCTCTAGTAACCTTGCCGGTCTGTTTGAATGATGGGTCTGTAGACATCAGAGTCTCTAGTAACCTTGCCGGTCTGCTGAAAATGCGAACATGTTTTAAATTTCTGGATATCTCTTAAAAAATAAAACTAAACTTGAAAAAAACAGAAATGAACCAAAATAAAAAAAGAAAGAAAAAAAATTAGGATGTACCCTCCAAAACATTATGCAAATAATAATAATCTATATCTATACTTACTAATAAAGTATGAATTGCTGCCCGTTCACTGTCAACATTTTTACGAAGAATCAACCTGCAGTACATCTTTAAGTGAAAAAAATGAAACAATTTTCTGGTTTTATAGAAAACCCCAACCTGCGGGTAAGTAACCTAGTTCACTTTTAAGTGACAAAACGGATCGTTATTTTTACAAAAAAACCCCCTATAATTTCTTATTATTAACCCGCAGTTCATTTTTAAGTACAAAACGTGCTTTTTTAAAATATTCATATTTTTACGGCCTATCTCTAATTTTAACATGTTATATATGAAATTTGATTAGAAAAATATGTAGAATCTGAATATGATGTTATTTTACCTATTAACTATTTTTAAAATTCTATTTAGAGTGAAACCTTAATCAATAGCGCGTGATCCGTCTTTTGTTCATACGAGCGCCGATCTTGATTTCAAATGAACACCTCGACAAAGAAAAATTGGAGATGAAAGAAACCATCGATAACCACGCATGCACGCCTTGGCAAACTTAGCAAGGGAAAAATACTCTCATCTTATGTGTTAAGAGAGACGACTTAGGATTGACCACATTCAGATAGTGGCATGCACGCATAACAGATGCAACGTTTGGTTAACACTAACAGGGAGATAACTTCAATGATGAACTTTGTCATTGTACATACTACATAGAGCTTCACTGTATGAGCGCCGCCCCATTGAGCATCTTCACCTGCCTGTGTCTAGACTCACACCACAACATGCGATGAGGCCAAGCTTACTAACTAGGACAACACAATTCGGATAGTTGGACGATCACTACGTCTTGTTTCAACACAGTGGATCCCGATCAACAACATTCCTTTAATTTCCTCATCATACTTGCCCCTCAGCCGTTTGTCAGCTGCATCGAGAATTGCACTTCTCCCATGACATTCCTGAACATTCTCAATGAGGCTGTTTCTCAGGGGATTGCCAATCAGGATCGGTGCTACGCCACATACTACCTCAAGCAGCAGCACACCGAAACTGTAGGCATCAGAATGTGTAGTAACGTTGCCGTACTGCTCGAATGATGGGTCCATGTAGCCTTGTGTTCCAATAAGGTTATTTGTTGAGCGTGAGGTTGCGGCATGGGTAAGTTGTGTCACCAAACCGAAGTCACACAGTTTAGGATTGAAGTCCCTATCCAGCATCACATTAGCTGGCTTGTCTCCCTATGCAGGATGGTTCTCGGACAATTATTATGGAGATATCCAGCATCACATTAGCTGGCTATTCCAAGCAATATGTTGTACCTGAAACACGAAGAGTGCATTCTATGCCAGGTAAGTAATTTGAAGGTTGAAAAAACAGAGTTTCTGTTGATGACTGAAAAAAGGTAATCTGAGCATCATGTTCGTGTTTAACTACCTTTGGCGCCAATCAAGAACTAAACCACCATGGTTGTAAAGCTGTGCCTGAAGGTTGCAATTCTGCACTAGTTCATAGACAAGCAAGAGATTGTCCTTTTCGTCGCACGAACCCACAAGACGTATAATGTTGCGATGGTTCAGCGGGCTCATAATCTCAACCTCGTTCTTAAAGGCAGCCCTAGCTTCATCTGACACAACAAGTATTGTCTTTATAGCCACGTCCACCTCTTTGTCTTGCACCATCACTGCACCTTTATAGACAACACCAAAGGCACCCTGTCCAAGCCTTCGCGTGTCTGCGAAGTCACGGGTTGCATCCGCCAATTCCTGGTAAGTGAACCATCCACTATGCCCTGTAGAACAGAAAAAAGCAATATATATTCATATGCAACGGGTAGCTCTCTCTGGAAATCTATGAGAGGCAAGCAAATCTGTGCAGAAGATGCAAAAGTGAGAAGGTAGATGTGATGCGATGTACTGCCTATCTCAAACAGAATATAAGAGTGACTGAGGAAGGAAATGGACAAAGGACATGCACCTTTCATCTTGGGTTTGCGCTGGATGAACATGCGGAAGAATTTCATCAGGCCACCACTTGGCGGTGGTGGTGTCGGCGGTGGCAGCATGACAGAACTAGTCACTGGAGGTGGACGCCAGCGAGGTGTTGAAGATCCAATGTAAGATGCTATTGGGATAGGTAGTGGGGATGGCTTTGAAGGTCCAGCTAATGCTACAGGTTAAACAACATTTGAATTGGAAGGTGGTGGTGACAGTTCTTGTTCATAGTAAGAAGTAACCTTCTCCATAATTTTTTCAGTCTGGTTAAGTTCATGTATGATGTCCACTATACTTGGCCTTTTGTGCCTATCCGTCTCCATACAGCTCAGTGCAATCTCACTACATCTTTTCACTTGTTGACATTGTGCTTCTAGTGGCTCAGGAGAACTCCATGTTGTCTGTAACCTTTTTCTCCAATTTCCTTGTACCTATGTCATCAAAGTGTTTCGCTAGAATTACAACATACAAATGTAGGGGATATCATAATATTGTTCAAAATAAACATGATCCTTCTGTCCAATATAAGAGATAGCTTTCTTACTTGATCAAGAAGCTCATCATGGCCATTATGCCCTGCAATTATCTTGGTCATTGCAACACCCAAGCTGAATATGTCTAACTTATTTGAGACTAAATTTCCAAATAAGTATTCCGGTGGCATGTATCCACTGCACATGGAAACATAAATATTACAAATAGAGTTTATTCATTAGAAATGAGTTCATTCACAGGAGGCATTTACTTACACAGTTCCTGCAATAGTACTTGTGTGACCCTAGTTTGTTCTTCGCCAAAAAAGCTTGGACAAACCAATATCTGCCAGTTTAGGGACCATGTTTTTATCTAGAAGTATATTGTCTGGTTTTAGGTCCAAGTGGTAAAATGGTTTTTCGAATCCTTCATGGAGGTATTTTAAACCTTCACAGGCCCCTTTGATAATTTTGTAACGTGTTTGCCAATCAAGTCCATTACATTCATCTGCAAATTTGTTGTACAACGAGATTGTCAATTGTATCCAGAAATAGATGACATTTTTCTTGGCATGATTAATAAGCACTCCCTCCATCCCATAATATAGGATCTTTATTACGGACGCGGATTTGGTGAACATGGGTGCGCGCGCACCCTTTATGAATAGTAAATTTAAAAAAATGCTAGAAAAAATCAAAAAAATCTGAACTTATTTTTGTAATATACATAGTCAACCGGTATACTCGCATATGAAGTTTCACGAAGAAATCACATCCATGGTAATCTGGGCAAAAATGACAAAATCGAAGCTAATTGAAGTTATATTAAAAACACTGTTTAATGAATAGTATGGTCGCATTTGTATTTTCTTCACTAAGAATACCATGGGTGTCAAGACATCATGAAACTTCACACATGAGTAGAATGATCGACTAAGTTTCATACCGCGAAATTTCAGAATTTTTTTTATTTTTTCTAGTATTTTTTATGAATTTACTATTCATGTGGGTGCGTGCGCACCCATGTTCACCTTTGTATTTTCGCTTTATTACATCCAATATACTCACAAATTGGATGTAATAAGGTCTTATATTATGGAACAGAAGGAATATTATGTAGTATAGTTGAAGTGGAGCATCCTTGTTACCAGAAAGATGCCTTTGAAGGCTCCCCTTGGGCATATACTCGAAGCAAAGTGCTTTATATAATTTCACCAAAAACAATTTTGCCATTGAAGTCCATATGCTCACGTCGTGTTTCATAGCAGTAGCCAACCAACTGTATAGTGTTTGGATGGTTTAGCATCATAAGGTTAGAAAACCCATGTATGAATTGCTCATCGTCAATTGTTTGCATGTTATTATTGAGCAGCTTCACAGCAATCTCTCGTCCGTCGTGCACACCCTGCTCAAGATGTACAGCACACAACATCATATGTCAAGCAGAAAAATGGATGTATCAAGCTTTGTTTGCTGGTTTCGTGACACACATTTTTGGTACAAAATGAAGTGTCCTGAATAAATCTTACCTTGTACACTTTTCCATATGCACCATGACCAAGTAATCGCTCCTTGGAGAAATTATTCGTAATTTTTTCTAATAATGTCAGTGTTAGATTTTTTGGCTCCATGGCTTGGCAGTTTGACCTTTCGGCAGTGGCAGTGTCTCTGCTGGTACAAATTGAATCCTTATGCACGACCAACTTATGACATGATGAACCAAGATATAAAGATGAACTATTTAACCCAGATAGCCATTGATATGGGTTGACCGAGCACCAAGGAGCGTATGAAATAAGATAGCCATAGAATAATTTTGGATCCAGTGAGAGATCATCAGATGTGTTAAGCTAGCCGCATCAGAAGTTCAGAACCTGCCGCAATCTAGGTAGCTAGTAGTAAACATAGCATGTTTGGGGGGGGGGGGGCACACCGGAGAGAAGAGAACCTAGCACTACTAACCTGGAGCTGGTGCTGGTGCTGGTGCTTGAGCCGGGAAAATGAAAGCCTGCCTCCTGCTCCTGTGCTCCATCGTCGCCACCAGGAGAAGCCATTGTTAGACTTGCTTTCCAGCGAGAGGTGGGAGAAATGAAGACGGGTCGTCGCTGTGTGATGGATCCATCAGGCCGGCCATATCAATCAGTTCCTTATTTTATTTTTGGTGTGTCTAGAACTCAGTCGACTGAGACTTAACGAAGTCTTAGTCGAGTGACGTCAGCATGTCTTTTTTTGCTACAAGCGGCACGGCTAGATGCTACAAACGGCGACGAAAAATGTTGCGATGGTATTGCAAGCAACAACAACAAATGCTACAACCGTTCTAACTAAAATGCTACTACCGTCAATGAAGGATGTTGCAACTGGTGAGATGACGTGCTACAACCGAGGAGGGATGACATGCTTCAACCAACAAAACAAATGTTGCAACCAGTATGAAAAAATGTTGCATACGGTCAAAAAAATGTTGCATGGTCGACTGAGACTTCATTAAATCTCAGTCGACTGATTTTTAGCAGGCCTGTTTTATTTTATTGATTACGCGCTTGCGCCCACATGGTTGTAATGCAGTATATTTGTCAAAGAGTTTGGTGGACAGCTACATTTCTTTTTCTTTTCTTTTTATTGTGTACCGAAGCAAAATGAATGACACATCTCTTTAGGCTAAAAAATTACTCATCTCTTTCAAGTCTCCCCAAACACGTTCAGAAAATGGTCAATTAGCAAGCTGGCAGGTACATAAAACAGAGAAGACACGATCGATGCACTAGCAACAATTCTGCTGCGAAACTACTTAGCAAACGACACACACATGGAGACGACACTGCATCCAACGGTTGTGCTACAGTTTATCCTCTGCATGGATGGTTTGATTGACAGTATCGTCCCAAAATCGGCTATGCAGCGCCATCTGCGTAGCAGCACTCATTCTGCTGTCCACGCACAGAAGATACAACGACTATAAATATTGGTAAAAAGGTAATTACACTTTGACGAACATTGGCTGCAATTAATAAAATAAATAAAATGCAAGGATATCACTGACCAACACTAGCACCCAAAAAATTGCACGGTCATTTTTTTTAACAGAACTATATAGCTTTGGAGCCGAGGGCATTCCTCCTCCGTTACAAGTGTAACAGCAGAAGACATGTGGTGTTGATTAAGCAGCAGCAAAGGGAAATAATTTCCCCTAACAGTGAACTAGCAAATACTACATATTAATAATCTGCGCTTTTTTGGGGAAGTCATTTTGGCTCCCGGGAGCATTTTCTCCTGGATGAACAGTACCTAAAAAGTGGTTAAATATTTTCGAAAAATTCTGATTTTTTTATGGATGTTCGTGTTAGTGTCGCAAGCATGCTCGAGAATTTTCATGCGAAACGGGGCAGTAGTGTTTCGTCGGTGAAAAACACAAATTTGAGGTGACATTTTGGGGTAACATTTTGTGTTCAATTTTTTTTTTTGCACAGACCAAAATGTTTAACCTTTTTGCCTAAAATTTTTGAAGGTAGCATTTGAATGTGACTATGAATAGATAGAAATTTTGTTGGGATTTTTTTAACATTTCAAAAATCATTTTTCACACGTGCTCCTGGGAGCCAGATTGGATTTCCGGGTTTATTTGCCCTTAGTTCATTCACTAATCAGTTGTGCACTTATTTTTTGGCACCACTCAGTTTTGCCCCTCTTCTGGCAAATCGCTGCTCACTTGTGCCCCTTTGTGCGGTTTTCATACAGCCAAAGGGCTTTGACCTTGTCTCTTGATCCAATATACCCCTGAGTTACTGGGAGATGCCCCCCCCCCCCCCCACCCCCATATGTAGCTACTAGTAAAGACCCAACCTGGTAAAAGAAAAAAGAAAACATTAGATAAATAAACAATCGATCCCCTTCTTTTCCTCCTAATCCCCTTTGTCCTCCGGCCCGGCTAGCACGGCCAGCTCGTCCGCCAGACGGCAGCTCGTTGCCTCTCGCTGCGTGGTTGGTTTTTGGATCTAGAGGTAAATGATGACCCATACATCGTCTATTCATCTTGCATTACTTGGTAGGTAACGGAAAGTTTCCTCTTTTCTGGATGGATTAACTGTAGATTTCTTTTATCAGATCAATTTGTTGGACTCTATAGATTATGATGACTTTTGCATAGCATACCAAGTCTTGATATCCCTTCTTTTAGTTCATATTAGGTATGCAGATGCCTAGTTGTCATACTTTGTTGTTTGGCTAGGCAACTAACGCACAAGTTGGTCTTGTTTGTACGTATATCTTTATCTTTACCTATTAATAAAAAGAATTGGGCTTCTGCCTGTACGTCATAAAAACTACCCTTGAAGTTGGCAATAATTACTCACCAATGCCACCCGTAAGTGGCAAAAACGATTCGGTTTTAATTTCAAATATCGCCACCGGGTTCTGTTATTATAAGTTGATACGGTATATGAACACCAATGGGTGAGTAGCACGATGGTTGAGGCTACGAAGCTCCACACCGGGTACCATTGTTCGATCCCTTGTTCTCCCAGCTTTTTCTCTTTCTGTTTACCTATCTTATGCGCAGTAATGGGCCAGCCCATGTGCGGGGCGTGGCGCCCCTGTTTTGTATTTCTTTTTTTTAATTTTTTATTGCTGTTTTGGTTCTTTTCTCTCAAAATTAACTTCGGATTCGTGGCGCCCCCTGTTTTTTATTTTTTTCCTTTTTTATTTCTGTTTTGTTTTTATCTCAAAATTAATTTCGGATTTCCAAAATATCAAACAGTTGCGAGTTTTCAAAAAAAAGTTAGAAAATGATAAACTGTTTGTGAATTCAAAAAATATTCGGAAAATCATAAAATGTTCATGACTTAAAATTTTGCTCACATATTATAAACAAATCATGATTTCAAATGGATTTTCATGGAAACCTGTATAACTTGATATACTTTGTGAATTTGATTCATACTTTTTTATATCTACCACACCTGTATAACTTGATATTTTTTCCCATTGCAACGGACGGGCATTTCCAAAAATGTTTGTTAAATCAAAAAAACTTCGTCAAATTCAATAACTATTCCACCCAATTTCTAGAAAAAGTTCATCGATTCTAGAAATGTTTGCCAGTTCAGGAAAATTGCTTAAAAATGTTCACAATTTTTAAAAAATGTTTGTAAATAGCAAAAATGTTCTTGATTGTAGAAAACGTTCAGAAATTTGTAATAGTATGTTGTTTGCGATTTCAAATATGTGCATGAGTTTAACAAACTGTTCATAATTTTAAAAAATGTTCATGATTTCGCGAAATTGAGAGAGAGATATTGTATCTCGGTGATGCAACGAAATGTGATCATGACCATTGGATTTTTTTTCTCCCGTTGCAATGCACGGGCCCTTTTGCTAGTGTGTACTAATGGTTGTGAATAAAGTAGAAAGACTTCATAGAAGATAAGAAGTCTTGATACTCAAATCCAATTTTTTTAGACTGTGTTTTTGTCATCTATGACCCATTCAACAAAACTTGAGTCACCTTGTGTGTGGCGTTCTTGCCCAATTGTCATTTTGTATTCGAAAACTGCCTGGCAACTTCATATAGTACTCCCTCCGCCTCAAAACTAACTTTGTACTAAATTAGCACCACTTATTTTGAGACGGAGTGAGCATATTTTAACTTGTATCCCTTGAAGACATAACCAACCAGTGGCTAAACTATTAAGATTCTCAAAAGGATCCTGTGCAGAAAGACGATTGCTAGCTTATCTTGGAATTAACAGTAGGTAGCAGGCGCAACAAATAATGAATTGGACTGTACACGACAGACAAAACATTTACGCCTAGCATGAACCAGCTTCATCGCAACACAAATCTTATTTCTAGCTCCACCAGCAGTCTATACTATAGCCAAGGCAACCTTTCGGTACCTAGCAAGAGCTTCTCTAATTAAGCAAGAAATTAGCCAGCAAGAGAGGGTGAGAGCGCACCGCAAGAGCATGCCGTGAGCAGTGCTTCAGGCCGCCGTGCCATCTCTTGGTAACCTGCTCAGCGACGAGTGGGGCGTGGACAAGACCGTGAAGGACAGGCTGTGTAATCTCAAGGTCCAGGTGATGAGGATGCGCACTTTCCTTTGGGAGATGCCTCCGGCTTGCAGCGGACCTACAGCTCCACGCGACAAGGTCAGGGTGCTGTTACAAGCCATCGAGACACGCCTCTACTCCTTCATGCTGCGCATGGAGTTGACCAAGGGCACCCTTCTTGCTACTATGAGCAAAAAGATTATTAACTATGTAGTACTTTCATCGTCCGAAAAAACTTATCCCTATTAGTGCTAGATACATCCATGGTGCTAGATAATTTATTTTAAAGACAAATTTGAAACAACCTTTTTCGAGCGGAGGGAGTATCAAATTAAGATTCAGAAGGTGCGTGACCCGCATGACCACTATCGCCGCGAGACATCACTGAAAAGCACTTCCACACGGAAAGTGGGCCCTTTTGCCATAGCCGGGGCAGTTGATGATACAGAATAAAATAAAACACTACATAGCGGTCGAGGGTATTAATTTTACAAGTGCATTTTACTGGACATGAGTGTTTTCCGGCTCCAAACGAAACCTGTGGGTGGAGACGTGTATATTTTAAGGGTGTATCTTAAAGAGAAATGGTAATCCAAACAGTGCCTTACAAGGTTGGCTGAATTAGGATGTAAACAACGACGACAACATGATTTATTGAATCGCGAGATCAACAATTACATAATCACACATGTTTCATGAACGCACACCCAATATTGGGTCAATCAAATTGTTGAGCAAGAAGATCGCACGCATATATATCATATGGTTTACAATACCTAACAAACTTCGTCATTGTACATACTATATAGTGCTCCATTGCAGGAGGGCTGCCCCTTCGTGTATCTTCACCTGCATTTGTCAAGACATCACAACATGTGATGCGGTCAAGCTGACTAAATTGGACAACACAATTCTGATAGTTGGGCGGTCACCACGTCTTGTTTCGACACAGTGGAGCCCGATCAACAACGCTCCTTTAATTTCCTCATCATACTCGCCCCTCAGCCGTTGGTGAGCTGCATCGAGAATTGCATTTCTCCCACGACATTCCCGGACATTCTCGATGAGGCTGTTTTTCAAGGGATTGCCAATCAGGATCGGCGCCACGCCACATAGTACCTCAAGCAACAGCACACCGAAGCTGTAGACATCAGATTCTTTAGTAACCTGGCCGTTCTGCTGGTATAATGGGTCCATGTAGCCTAGTGTTCCAATAATGTTATTTGTTGAGCGTGAGGTTGCGGCACGTGTAAGTTGTGTCACCAAACCGAAGTCACACAGTTTAGCAGTGAAGTCCATATCCAGCATCACATTAGCTGGCTTGATGTCCCTGTGGAGGACGGTTCTTGAACAATTATTATGGAGATATTCAAGACCCGAGGCTATTCCAACCAATATGTTGTACCTGAAACACGAACAATGCATTCTATGCCAGGTAAGTAATTTGAAGGTTGTAAAATACGAGTTTCTTTTGATGTCTGAAAAAAAGGTAATCTGAGCATCATGTTCATGTTTAACTACCTTTGGCGCCAATCAAGAACTAAATCTGTACCACCATGGTTGTAAAGCCGAGCTTCAAGGTTGCGATTCTCCACTAGTTCGTAGACAAGCAAGAGGTTGTTCTTTTCGTTGCACCAACCCACAAGATGTATAATGTTGCGATGGTTCAGCGGGCTCATAATTTCAACCTCGTTCTTAAAGGCCTTCCTCGTTTCATCTGACACATCACTTGTATTCTTTTTTATAGCCACCTCCACTTGTGTGCCTTCTATCATCACTGCACCTTTATAGACAATGCCAAATGCACCCTGTCCAAGCTTTCTTGTGTCCTTGAAGGTAAGTGTTGCAGTCGCCAATTCCCGGTAAGTGAACTCTCGAACATGCCCTATGAAAAAAAGCATTATGTATATCGTACTATTGTACTCCTCTATTTTAGTGATCTGAACCATCTTATATTAGTTTACAGAGAGAGTACACGATATCTATTATTATATATAATTCACCGAGAGGGTCATGCGAACCTGTTTCATGCTTGCTCTTTAGCTTGACCACCAGAGCTGCTAAACAAGCCAAGAGAATTAGACCAACTACAGATCCCACCACGCCAGCTGTCCAAGAACCTGCGCAAGGGAGAGTTATGAGGACATCTACCACAAACAGCGTAGACAGGACTTCATGTAGAGTATGTTCTTAACAAAATTGAACCGTATTGGGCATAGTTTTAATACTTCGTCCATTCCAAAATATAAGGTGTATTCTATTTCAATTCATGATTTTTAGAAACGGCAAAGTTTATAAAAAGTATCAATGTACGAAATAAATGAATTTCGAAGATATATTTGATGATAGATCTAATGTACCTAATTTGGCATTGTAGACACCAATATTCCATCTATTAAATTTAATCAATCATACAAAAATATTTATATAAAACGGAGGGAGTATCCGGTTATTTTTATTTCCAATAACCAACTTTCAATCGGCAAAAAATGTTCATTTTCCCTGCATTTGATATTTACTTAGAAAAGAGCATTCCCTTTTGCCAAAATGTTTCTTGTCCCAAAAATTCTCTGTTTCCACAAACAAAATGTTCCTTTTCACTAAAAATATTAATAAACATTTATTGTTAAAATATTTCAAGTATAAGAAGTATTACATCATGTCACAGTGCCCCAAATTTCTGCTTTATTCTAAATTTTTTTAATATGTCTGATGCATTGATGCAAATCTTGGTATTCTAATTAGGACTCCTGATCACGATTGACTTTTTGATGTCTGAACATATGTATGTCAAATATGTGTGGTATATTATATATGATTGTCCTTATTTTTCCATTTCTCATTATTTAAGGAAAAAAATGTTAAAGTAGGCTTAGCTTCTTTATAGCTCCGCCATAACTTTTCATACGATCTGGCCAAGCCATCCTAAATGGCATAACCTGCTATTTAAAACTTTGCTATATACTCCTTCTCTTCCACAATAGCATGTATATATACATCACATAGAAGTATAGAACCTGCATACCTTTGCTGGGGCCGCTGGACTGAGTAGCTGGTCTGCTTGCTTGGTCTACGGACTGCGAGGTAGGAGCACCGCCGAACGGCACAACCACGAAGCTGGTGTTGCCGTACCTAACAGAACAGCTATAGCTCCTACGCTTACCATCTACTGCCATGGAAGTCCAGTCCTTCGACGCATTGGCCGTCAGCACGTCCAGGCACTGCTTGCACTGGTCCGGCGGCAGGTCCCACGTGCACTGAACCAACGTGTATGGATCCGTCGACGATGCCGCGAATCGCTGCGACGAGGCCACTGCGGCCCCTATCGACTCGTTCAAGTTTCTGACTACGTCATCACGGTACCGCATCGGCTCCCAGATGGCTCTTGGACCATTCAGCGCGTAGATTTCACCTGCACGGACGGAAGCACACAGTTTTTTATGGTCATGGAATTCTTTTTTTGTGTGGGAATTATGATCATGGAATTCGTGCATATTTTACACCTAATTGATCTTATCTCAAAGAGCTAGCTACTTGTTTTGGTATGTAACAATCGATGCAGAGGACCGGAATATAACCTCCATTTCGTCGGGAAAAAAAAGGCACTTGTTCTATTTTACAGGTGAAATTCATCCAGATTTTACCTATTTCAGCTTTGCCAAAGAAGTTGGTGTCGGAGTAGCGGACGAGGCACGGGTCGAACCAGGCGAGCACGGTGGTGCTCCCGGGGCAGCGGTTCGGCAGACCGTTAGCGTTGCTTCTAGCAGCGGCCGCGAGGCAGTCACCGCAGTCAGAGCGCGAGTAGTCAGCGGAGCACATTGCCAGCCTGTAAACGGTGCCCGAGCCCTCCCCGACCGTGTCGTTGATGAAACCACCGTTCTTGAAGATAGTCTTCTCTGGGAGAGAAGCAAGGAATTGGTTCAGGTTGGCAGGGTAGGCACTGTTAGAGGTGTAGTTGCCGGACGTTGAACAGTCCATGGCTTGAGGCAGGTGTGAGCTCAAGGCTGCATCGGAGGTTGTGTGTAATGCAGCCAGCAGATGGAAGCAAAGGAACAAGAGTGGAGAAAATAAGGGTCGTTGGAGTGCCATGGCTCTCTGTAAGCTAGCTGGCTTGTTGCTTGGTTTGCTGTTGTGGAGGAAGAAGGCACATGCATGGGTTTATATACACGAGACACCGGTCGAGCTAGACCCGTTCTACAAGGCCACCTAACTCCATGTTCATTAATTACTGTTTACAGAGACGACTTCAGTTGACAATACATACAAGTGGAGGCTAAACATATGAAGTGCTTCTTTTTCGATAAAGGCCGCTTTTATTATCTCAAAATGTAGCATCAAAGTGATACTAATCATTAAGAGTATCACCTGGCCTCTGCATAACTAGGATGCACACAGCCAAACACCAGTAGTCTGATAAACAAAAAGATAAAATACCGACATTTCGGCAACAGTAGAGTCCATAGACTGACACTATGCCTATGTGGAAAGAGATGGTGGACCGAGTCGGAGATTATGCTGCCATCCATGTTGGGTAAAAACCTCCGTAGCCACCTGCTCCAACAACATACACACCGCCTTGAATAGCGGTTGGTACTCCGCTCGTTGTAGCGTACACCACGTACGAAACAAGTGCGTACAACGGAAAATAACCTGCAAAGGAGAAACAGTTTTGTCATTAAAAACAACATCATTTCTACATAGCTAAAGCGACCATAGTAAGGCATACGCTCCCACCCTTATTAGCGTTTTGTGCCTATCTGAAACACCGTCCAGCCAATGACCAAAAATATTGACAACACTTGTGGGCGGATACAAATTTGACGCTATTTGGATGGCTGACTACGTAGAACGCGCAAACTTACAGTGAAAAAAGAGGTGTTTAATTGTCTCGTCATGAGTACAAAAACAACACTTCTTACTTCCCGACCAGTTGCGTTGTGCGAGGTTGTCTTTTGTTAGCACAACTCCCCTACGGAGATACCACATGAATATTTTGACTTTAAGTGGTACCTTCACTTTCCAATTTTTTTTGTTATTACTCACCGGTACCTCAGAATGCGTGAGGGCATGATACATAGAGTCTACTGTGAAAGACCCCGATGTAGTAAGGTTCCAGTGAAACACATCACGACCTTGTGTCAGGATAATCGAATCCAGACGGGACAATAGATTATTCCATGACATAAGTCGGGTGCCAATCAAATCCTGCCTGAACGAAATATTTGGCGGGGATGAGCTGAGCACTTGCGCAATAGTATTATTCTTATCGCGTGCAATGTTGTATAAGGCTGGGTATTGTTCTTGAAGGCTAGCATTGCCTAGCCAGATGTCTTCCCAAAAAGAATCTCCGACCCGTCCTTTATCGCGAAAGACCCAAAGCGAAAGAGATGTTTCTTTGTCGCCATTAGGCCGGCCCAAAAGTGTGAGTCTCCAGGTTTCCAATATACCTGAGACACTGCCTTTTGGCCTATATACTTATTGCGCAGCATGGTTTGCCAAACACCATCCTCAGTAAGAAGTTTGAACAACCATTTACTAAGTAGGGCCTCATTCTTGACCTGCAGGTCATGAATACCGAGGCCGCCCTATTCTTTCGGCCTACAAACCACACTCCATTTGGCCAACCTATATTTTTTCTTTTCACCATCTCCTTGCCAAAAGAACTTGGACCTAAAATAATCCAATCTTTGCAAGACCCCTTTTGGGAGCTGGAAGAACGAAAGCATATAGAGAACCATATTTGTGAGGACAGAGTTTTATTAAAACCAATCGTCCTCCAACCGAGAGCAACTTGCCTTCCCAGCTGCTCAAGCGTTTCTCTAGTCGCTCCTCTACATGCTTCCACTCCGCAATGGTGAGACACCGATAATGAATTGGTATTCCCAAATATTTAATTGGGAATTGTCCATGTGCACAACCAAAAAGGTCAGCATACTCGGCCGCTGCCTCAACGGCTTCTCCAAAGCAGAACAATTCACTTTTATGGAAGTTAATCTTAAGACCCGACATTTGCTCAAACGCTGACAGCAAAAGTTTCAGGTTTCTAGCCTTGTCTAGGTCATGTTCCATAAAGAGAATTGTGTCATCGGCATATTGTAGAATAGAGAGACCGCCATCCACTAGATGTGGCACTACTCCTGTAATCTGTCCGTCCTTCTTGGCGTGCTCAATCAGAATAGCCAACATGTTAGCCACAATGTTAAATAACATTGGGGATATTGCATCACCCTGTCGTGGTCCTTTTTTTGTCTGAAAGTAATGGCCGACATCATCATTGACTTTGATGGCCACACTACCTCCAGTTACAAAATTTTGGATCCACTTGCACCATTTATCGGAGAAGCCTTTCATCCTTAGGGCCTGTTGGAGGAAAGACCATTTGATCTTGTCATAGGCTTTTTCGAAGTCTATTTTGAATACTACTCCACTCATGTTTTTCGGTGCATCTCATGGACGGTCTCATGCAGGATTACTACGCCATCGAGTATGTTCCTTCCTTGCATGAAAGCTGTTTGAGATGGCCGGACAACATGGTCAGCTACCGAGTTTAATCTATTCGTCGCCACTTTGGTGAAAATCTTGAAGCTGACATTAAGGAGGCATATGGGTCGGAAATGTTGAATCCGTTCAGCCTCCTTAATCTTCGGTAACAAGACAATCTCGCCAAAATTAAGTCTGAATAGGTCAAGTCGGTCGGCATGAAAACAATTGGACAACTCCAAAAGGTCAGACTTGATGATATCCCAGAAATTCTGATAGAATTCTGCGGGGAAACCATCAGGGCCTGGAGCTTTGTTATGTTACATTTGGAACACCGCAGCTCGCACCTCCTCTTATAAGAATGGTGCCGTTAGGATATCGTTTTCTTCTGCCGTGACATGTGGAATATCATCTATTCGGGTCTCATCAAGGGTGAAATTCCCTTCAGTCGGCGCTCCGAAAAGAGATTTGTAGTATTTGGTGATATACTTTTTGAGCTCCTCCTGACCTTCGATCCTCCCCTCATCTTGTTGGAGACTATAAATACATTTCTTCCTATGCCGCCCATTGGCGACCCATTGGAAGTATCTTGTATTACTATCACCCATTAAAATGAAATCAGCTTTGGATCTCTGGTAGTATTTGATCTCCTCTTCTTGCAGTAGACGGGCAACCATCTCATTAGATTGATTTTTAATTCAATCTCTTGTTGAGAGAATGTGCGCGTCTCTGCAATTTTGTCGAGGTCGTCAATGTTGGTACAGAGCCTTTGTTTCTCCTTTTTATAAATTCCGTTGGTGTGTTTTGCCCATCCGGAGAGGTGTCGCCTCATGGCTCTTATTTTAAAGATCCATCGCTGAATAGGTGTACGACCAACAGCGGGCCTCTCCCAAACATTCTTGATCATGTCTACGAATCCGTCCCTATGCAGCCATCCCAGTTCAAATTTGAAAGGGCGCCGGGTGGCTGAGTTCGTAGAGTTAGAATCCAGAATGATGGGTGCATGATCCGATAAGGCCTCGATACGCTCTAGGGCTCGCACGGTTACCAGAGGAAATTTTAGTTCCCATCTGGTATCCATTAGGACCCTATCGAGCTTCTCGTATGTCGACACAGATCGGTTGTTTGCCCAAGTGAACTGACGCCCCGACATACTGGCCTCCCGAAGATCCAAACTGTCTAACACAACATTGAATAGGAAAGGCCAATGAGTGTCGAAGCGGTCATTATTTTTCTCTTCCTGGTACCTCAGAATGTTAAAGTCCCCTCAAATAAGCATTGGGTACGGGTTTTTCTTAGCCAGGTTAACCAATTCCCAAAGGAAAGCAGATTTATGCTCATCTTGTGCAGCCCCATAGACAGCGACAAGAGTCCATGTAAAATTGTCAGCTCTATTCCGCAGGTGAAATTTTATATGAAATTCACCGATCGAAAAAGCCAACAAGTCCATGGTTGTTGTCATTATCCCAAGAAGGATTCCTGCAGATCTTCCACGAGCTGGTAGACTATGCCATGTGTAGTCGAAACCACCTGATAGGTGATCGAAAAGTCACACTTGCCAGCCTCAGAAATTGCCACAAAATCCAAACCGTGTTCCCGGACACAATCACTGACGTGTTTATGTTTAGCCAAGTCTGAAAGACCTATGCTATTCCAAAACATGCCTCTCATGTGGAAACTCAGGTTTGTGTTGAACTCTTCGCCTTCTTGGGCGGTTTTTGTTTCTTTTTAGAGGAGTGCGATTTAGATTTCCGCGAAGACACCGTGAAGTCACAAAACATGGACCCAGGTCTTGCATCATCCAATCCAACCTCGGTAACCTCACCAACCAAGTGGGATATAAGCGGACCATCATATTTGGCATCCGCTTCATCCTCCTCCTCGGTTTCGGGGTCAGGTATGGTGGTTTTACATTTTGGAGAAACCTTTGAGCGGTCGATCTCCATATGTTTAAGCACCCATACCGACAAATTAATTTCATTGTCATTATTTCCCATAGATACACCGACTTTATTTAAACTAGTAGAAATATGGTTGTCGGACAAAGAGAGAAATGACTGAGCGGAGGAGGTACCTGTCATGGGGTCCAAATTCCTCGAAGCCTGGAGGCGCATTGCCTTCGCAAGAGAGTGCTCATCAGTCGAGGAAGAACCATCAATATTGAGGGAGTCGGTTACTACGTCGCAGGGGTGTAGCCAACCCTCCCGACGTAGTCCCCATCAAAGTCTTCGGCGGAGTAGTTGATGTAGTCCTGTGCAAAGCAGGTGCCGTCCGAAGCGTCCCAAGGGTTGGTGAAGAGGGGCGCGTCGCAGGTCCCATCGGAACGCCCGCATCAGATGCCGAAGAAGATCCTCTAGCACGATCCGTCGCTGGGCCAAGTGGCACCACGGCAACGGCCGCACGAACTGGAGACTCCATCGCTGGCAACGTCCGGGATTCCCGCACGCCAACCGAAGCAGGAAGTGTCGCATGCGCGGCTGGAGTCAAGGCCGGCTGTAGCGGTGTCGAAGCCGGGATAGCACCATGCACAGTACTGTGTGCGGCTGGTGTCGCGGCCAGATGCACAGTATTGAGGAAGTGCTTCTTATAAGAGAAAATAATCAAGCAACTTTTAGACAAGCCTTTTTGTTGTTGTTGTTGTTGTTGTTGTTGAGAAATGTCATGCTGTCATGGTGATGCATGAGGCAGCGGTGGTGAGGTGTTCATGGAAGATAGTTTTGGTGTTTAGTCGTCCCAAAACAGCAACCACAACCAAAAATCTTGACCTTATTTTGTGCCCGGCTGCGCCAAATCAGGTTGGCGTGATTGGTATCAGCATCTTCCATCCACGTGGAGGTCATAGCAAGCCTGGGAGGAGTAGTAACCCACGCCATGGCAGAGAGACCTTTGATCCAGCGCGCCATTTTGGGGGTAAAGAGAGCTCCCTCTCCGATTTACATTACTAGAAAGTAGAAACCACATTTTTTTACAACTAGTAGGGACCAACAAACAAGGAAAATGAAACCAAACTACGATGAATGATCGAAGGACACAAAATGGGAGTACTTCCCCTAGTACCCAAATTCCATCAAACCCTGGGAGTTAACATGGCAGATCTCTGGGGAATGATTAACTAAAGCAACATAATCTTATATTACGAGACGGAGGGAGTACTTACTAAAAGGAGTTTTAAGAGTGCTCTTTTGAAGAAATAGACTTTCGCCCCGCTATATAGATATAGCAACAACCCGATACAACATTTCGATTAACGCTAGGGCTAATAGCACAAGCACGTCCAAAAGAAAATACAAGAGAAAATAAGAGAAAAAAAATGCCAACAATGCCGGATCAACGAAAGCTACGGCACCCCGCGACCGCTGTGCCCACCGAAGATAACCACCACGCTCTAAAGCCACCGAGTTGCCATGTACCAAGCATCACCTTCACGAAGGGATGCGACGATGACGACGCTGCTGCCCGGACGAATCCTAGGATTTCTCCCGGTACATGGAGGGTAGTGGGGGGAGAGGGTCACCTGACGCCTTCAAGAAGGATGGCGGCGCCCGCAGGCATCACCGCGTCGGTGCCGGCAAGACCCGAGATGGATTTCTCCCGACCCCTCGCGCCCACCACCCAGGACCAGCCTTCGGCTCCACCACACCCGCCGCCAACCAACATGCGCCAACATAGTCACGAGGACACCCGCCGCCCGCCAACATGCGTCAACATGTGCCACCAGCACGACGCCCTTCAACAATGTTAAGAGTGTTCTTTTAACAGAGACAGGACCAAAAGTAAAAAATCAGCAGCAGCGTAAGTCTTCAAAGCAGCGCATGTGTGGAGGGTTGGGACTAACAGAATCATGGCACGTCATTCAGCTGAAAGTCCTGCAACATGAAAGACAAAGCGTGCAATTCACTTTAGGAGACCCTGAGCTCACACCTGGCTCAAGCCATGGACTGTTCGCATCTAATCTTTCCTTTTGTTCAATTTTTTTATGGAGGCTGCTTGTGAAGGATACTCTAATAGAGTTCACAAGTAGCTAGGTTGTTCCAGCATAGCTGGTTATATTGTACACCCCCCCTCCCCCTTGGCCAATACCTCCGCTATTAGTATATAATTGTTTGACAATAAAGCCAACTATCATGGTGTTCTCAAGGCAATTACATTCTGATTTTGCGGAAAAAACTCCCAATCTATTCATCTTCACTCAGGGTAGTACAACGAACACTAAAAATAATAAAAATTACATCCAGATCCGTAAACCACCCAGCGACGACTACAAGCACTGAAGCGAGCCGAAGGCGCGCCACTGTCATCGCCCCTCCCTCGCCGGAGCCAGACAAACCTTGTTGTAGTTGACAGTCGCGAAGTCGTCGTGCTAAGGCCCAATAGAACCAAAGCACCAGAACAACAACCGCCGCAGATAAAGAGTGTAGATCAAAAGGATCCAACTTGAAGACACACAAATGAAGACGAACGACGAACAGATCCGAGCAAATCCAGCAAAGACAGATCCGTCGAAGACACACCTCCACAGGCCCACGAATGATGCTAGACGCATCACCGAAACCGGGGCTAGGCGGGGAGACCTTTATTTCATCTTCAGGGAGCCGCCGCCGTCTCGCCTTCCTGAGTAGGACACAAACCCTAACAAAGCTCGAAAAAAGATCTAAAAACAGAGGCCTCACTAGTAGAAAAAGGGGCTTTCGTTTGGGCCTGGCCAGACCATTAGTCCCGGTTCTGCCACGAACCGGGACCAATGGAGGCATTTGTCCCGGTTCGAGAGCCCAGGGGGCCGGCCGGGGCCTCGTGCGCATTGGTCCCGGTTCGTCTGGGCCCATTTGTCCCGGTTCTTGGCACGAACCGGGACCAATGGGCCGCGCTCCTGGCCCACAACCATTGGTCCCGATTCGTGGCAGGAACCGGGACAGAAGGATGGCCTTTAGTCCCGGTTCCATCCACGAACCGGGACAAATTAGTTGCCTATATATACCCCATCGCCGGCGAGCATAGCACTCCACAGTGCTCTTTTTTTGCTGGCCGGCGAGGGGGAGGGCATTGGGTGCTCTAGCTCACCTCCTATGCACTATGAGGTGTTCGATGAAATGCCCGAGCCACACTAGTTAAGATTTCTCCTCTCGAAGCTCGACCTCCGAGCTCCATTTTTCCCGAGATTTGTCTAGGTTTATATTAGCGGTCCGTCACGCCCCGTCCCCGTCTTCACCGCCGTCGATCGCCCGCGCCGATCTCGTCGCCAGGACCACCGTGGTGAGCCTCTTGTTCTTATCTTCTTTCTGGAAAAAAATTCTTACTTTACATAGATACTTGTCTAATTTTCTTACTTTTGACACACATAATTATATATAATGCATGCAGATGAACCGGCAATGGATGTACGGTGACAGACACACCTTCGAGTACATTAAGGGCGTGCACGATTTTCTCGAAGTGGCTGAGGCAAACAAGCAGAATGGTTTTATGTGTTGTCCATGCCCTATATGTGGGAATACGAAGTCATACTCTGAAAATCCTTCACACCCACATGCTTTATAAGGGTTTCATGCCACACTATAATGTTTGGACGAAGCACGGAGAAATAGGGGTTATGATGGAAGACAGGGAAGAAGAAGAGGACGATGACAACTATGTGCCCCCTGAATACGTTGATGCTGCAACGGGGGAAGCTGAAGATCAAGAGGAAGCTGAAGATCAAGAGGAACCAAACGATGTGCCTGATGATGATCTCCGCCGGGTCATTGTTGATGCAAGGGAAAAGTGCGAAAGTGAAAAGGAGAAGCTGAAGTTCGATCGCATGTTAGAGGATCACAAAAAAGGGTTGTACCCCAATTGCGAAGATGGCAACACAAAGCTCGGTACCGTACTGGAATTGCTGCAGTGCAAGGCAGAGAATGTTGTGCCTGACAAAAGATTTGAGAAGCTACTGAAAATATTGAAGAAGAAGATTCCAAAGGATAACGAATTGCCCGGCAGTACGTACGCAGCAAAGAAGGTCTTATGCCCTCTAGATTGGAGGTGGAGAAGATACATGCATGCCCTAATGACTGCATCCTCTACCGCGGTGCGTACAAGGATTTGAACGCATGCCCGGTATGCAGTGCATTGCGGTATAAGATCAGACGAGATGACCCGGGTGATGTTGAGGGCGAGCCCCGCAGGAAGAGGGTTCCTGCGAAGGTGATGTGGTATGCTCCTATAATACCACGGTTGAAAAGACTGTTCAGAAACAAAGAGCATGCCAAGTTGATGCGATGGCACAGTGAGGACCGTAAGAAAGACGGGAAGTTGAGAGCACCCGCTGACGGGTCGCAGTGGAGAAAAATCGAGAGAAAGTACTGGGCTCAGTTTGCAAGTGACCCAAGAAACGTATGGTTTGCTTTAAGCGCGGATGGCATTAATCCTTTCGGGGAGCAGAGCAGCAATCACAGCACCTGGCCCTTGACTCTATGTATGTATAACCTTCCTCCTTGGATGTGCATGAAGCGGAAGTTCATTATGATGCCAATTCTCATCCAAGGCCCTAAGCAACCCGGCAACGACATTGATGTGTACCTAAGGCCATTAGTTGAAGAACTTTTACAGCTGTGGAATGGAAACGGTGTACGTGCGTGGGATGAGCACAAACAGGAGGAATTTAACCTGCATGCGTTGCTGTTTGTAACCATCAACGATTGGCCCGCTCTCAGTAACCTTTCAGGACAGACAAACAAGGGATACCACGCATGCACGCACTGTTTAGCTGACACCGAAAGTATATACCTGGACAGATGCAGGAAGAATGTGTATCTGGGCCATCGTCGATTTCTCCCGACCAACCATCAATGTCGAAAGAAAGGCAAGCATTTCAAAGGCGAGGCAGATCACCGGAAGAAGCCCGCCATGCGTACCGATGATCACATACTTGCTATGATCTCCGATTTACACGTAATCTTTGGAAAGGGTCCCGGCGGACTAGCTGTTCCGAATGATGCTGAGGGACGCGCACCTATGTGGAAGAAGAAATCCATATTTTGGGACCTACCCTACTGGAAAGAGCTAGAGGTATGCTCTTCAATCGACGTGATGCACGTGACAAAGAACCTTTGCGTGAACCTGTTAGGCTTCTTGGACGTGTATGGGAAGACAAAAGATACACCTGAGGCACGGGAGGACCTGCAACGTTTGCATGAAAAAGACGGCATGCCTCCAAAGCAGTATGAAGGTCCAGGCGGCTACGCTCTTACCAAAGAAGAGAAGGAAATCTTTTTTGAATGCCTGCTCAGTATGAAGGTCCCGACTGGCTTCTCGTCGAATATAAAGGGAATAATAAATATTCCAGAGAAAAAGTTCCAGAACCTAAAGTCTCATGACTGCCACGTGATTATGACGCAACTGCTTCCGGTTGCATTGAGGGGGCTTCTACCGGAAAACGTCCGATTAGCCATTGTGAAGCTATGTGCATTCCTCAATGCAATCTCTCAGAAGGTGATCGATCCAGAAATCATACCAAGGCTAAGGAGTGATGTGGCACAATGTCTTGTCAGTTTCGAGCTGGTGTTCCCACCATCCTTCTTCAATATCATGACACACGTCCTAGTTCATCTAGTCGACGAGATTGTCATTCTGGGCCCTGTATTTCTACACAATATGTTCCCCTTTGAGAGGTTCATGGGAGTCCTAAAGAAATATGTCTGTAACCGTGCTAGGCCAGAAGGAAGCATCTCCATGGGCCAACAAACAGAGGATGTCATTGGATTTTGTGTTGAATTCATTACTGGCCTTAAGAAGATAGGTCTCCCTAAATCGCGGTATGACGGGAGACTGACTGGAAAAGGCACGCTAGCAGCGGACTCAATAATATGCAGGGACGGGCATTCTTGGTCTCAAGCACACTACACAGTTCTACAGAACTCTACCTTGGTGACCCCGTATGTCGATGAACACAAGAACAGTCTGCGCTCCAAACACCCGGAGCAGTGTGACGACTGGTTTACATGTGAACACATCAGGACTTTCAGCAGTTGGTTGGAAACACGTCTCAGAGGTGACAACACTGTTTGTGATGAGCTGTACTCGTTGTCCAGGGGACCATCTTCGACTGTATTGACTTAGAAAGGATACGAGATAAATGAGAATACATTTTACTCGGTGTCCGCTTTGATGCAGCAACCGAGAGGGGAAAGGACACATATTATGGTTACATAGTGGACATATGGGAACTTGACTACAAACATAATTTTAAGGTCCCTTTGTTTAAGTACAAATGGGTCAATCTGTCAGGAAGCGGGGTACAGGTAGTCCCATAGTACGGAATGAAAACAGTGGATTTGAACAATCTTGGGTACACTGACAAACCGTTCGTCCTAGCCAATGATGTGGCACAGGTTATCTATGTGAAGGACATGTCTACCAAACCGAGAAAAAGAAAAGATAAGGAAGCGAATACATCATACGATGAGCCAAAGCGCCACATAGTTCTTTCAGGAAAAAGGGACATCGTGGGAGTCGAGGGCAAGACAGACATGCCCGAAGATTATGAAAAGTTTCATGAAATTCCTCCCTTCAAAGTGAAGGCTGACCCAAGCATCCTGATAAATGATGAAGATTATCCATGGTTACGGCGCAATAAGGAAATGACACAAGCGAAGAAAAAGTG
This sequence comes from Triticum aestivum, assembly GCF_018294505.1. Lineage (NCBI taxonomy): Eukaryota > Viridiplantae > Streptophyta > Magnoliopsida > Poales > Poaceae > Triticum > Triticum aestivum. The sequence goes on along the minus strand of NC_057799.1, from coordinate 649,152,572 downwards.
AAGACTTTCTCTCCACAACTATTATGATGATACCATGCCAACTTTCAACCTTTTCGTAGTTCATTTGAAATATCTGTTGTAACAGACGAGTTTCCGTATGAAATCCTGATACTTCGAAAGAGATTGTCCGTTTTGTACACGAAGTGCATCCAGTTTTTGCCGTAACCCTCTCAACTTTCTTGCACATGCTATGTGGATGAAATGATGATACCATGCCAACTTTCAACCTTTTCAGAGTTCATTTGAAATGCTTTTCAATTTCAGGGTCTTATAGCTCAAAATAATCAGTAAATGCATGAAAATTAACAAATGAAGTCAGAAAGGGATGAAAATTGATGATGTGGCTTTGAATGGTGCATTTTGAACACACAAAAAGTCAGGAGTTCAAATAAGTTTTAAAAAATGAAATCCCTTTGTAACAGACGAGTTTCCGTATGAAATCCTGATACTTCGAAAGAGATTGTCCGTTTTGTACACAAAGTGCATCCAGTTTTTGCCGTAACCCTCTCAACTTTCTTGCACATGCTATGTGGATGAAATGATGATACCATGCCAACTTTCAACCTTTTCAGAGTTCATTTGAAATGTTTTTCAATTTCAGGGTCTCATAGCTCAAAATAATCAGTAAATGCATGAAAAATAACAAATGAAGTCAGAAAGGGTTGAAAATTGATGATGTGGCTTCTAATGGTGCATTTTGAACACTGAAGATAAACCTGTAATATTATTGAAACTAAGATTATATAAAATTGATGCAACTAAAATTATCAAAGTATTTTCTGTTCAAAATCATTAAAAGCAAAAAGAATTTTCATAAAGAACTTTTTTGTTACAAACTTTAATAGCAAAAAGAATTATCATAAAATAAAATAAATAAGTAATTAGAAAAAAATATAAACTTTAATAAAATATATAAGTAGAAACAAAATAAAATAAAATAAAATAAACTTTAATAACATAAATAAAATTTATGAAACTAAAATTATCAAAGTATTTTCTGTTCAAAACAATATAAGCTACCTCTAGTATTATTGAAACTAAAATTATATAAAATTGATGCAACTAAAATTATCAAAGTATTTTCTGTTCAAAATCATTAAAAGCAAAAAGAATTTTCATAAAGAACTTTTTTTGTTAGAAACTTTAATAGCAAAAAGAATTATCATAAAGTAAAATAAATAAGTAATTAGAAACAAAATAAAATAAAATAAATAAGTTTTTTGTTGTAAGTAGAAACAAAACAAAATAAATAAAGCAAAAAAGAAAACAAAAAACAGGGAAAAATAAAAAATATGCCACCTACTAGGCCACCACGGCCTGAATACGACTAGAAACCCATCCATGGGCCAGGATTCAGGCCCGCAGAAGGCCCAGTAGGCCCATCAGGCATAGCAGTCACAATTAGGCCCGTAAGCCTGCAATGGAGAGGAGCTCGAGAGGGGTGCGGCAGTGGGGCTTATAAACCACTGCGCGCCCCTCCCAACTAGCGAGGTGGGACTAAACATTTGGGCACGGGCAGCACGAGGCCTTTGGTCCCGGTTTGTGCCACCAACCGGGACTAAAGGGGGGCATTGGTACTGGTTCGTAGCGCCAACCGGGACCAATGCCCTCCTTTAGTCCCGGTTGGTGCCACCAACCGGGACCAAAGGCCTCTGCTTCCCGCCCTTTGGGCTGGTGAAAAGAGACATTTGGTCTCGGTTGGTGGCACAAACCGGGACTAACGAGGGGCATTGGTCCCGGTTGGTGCCATGAACCGGGACCAATTCTCTGCCTATATAAGCATCACTTGTGAAAAATTTCTTTCAGTTCGTCTTCCCCGCCCGACGCCCCAGCGCTGCTCCTCGTCGCCGTCGCCGTCGTCGCCTCTGCCCCGCGACCGAGCCCCTGCCCGCGGACCACCCCCGCGCGCCGGTGCCCTCGCTGCCCCTGCCTCCGACGCCGTCGCCGCGCCGTTCCTGCCTCCGACGCCGTCGCCGTGCCGCCCCTGCCCTCGACCACGTCGTCGTCGCACCGGTCCCTGCCCCGTGCCCGAGCCCCTGCCCGCGGCCCACCCCCGCGCACCGGCGCCCTCGCCGCCCCCGCTGTCGCCGTCGCCAGCCGCCCCCGCTGTGAGCCGCCGCGCCGCCCTGCTCTGTTATTTTTTAATTTTTATTATATTAATTTTGTGTTCATATATATATAATGTATAGATGAATGTATGTGGCTATATGCATAGATGTAGATGTTCATAATGTATTGATTTTTTTGTTCAGAGCATGTTTTTGTTCATATATGTATTTTTTTGTTCATATGTGAATTAATGTTTTTGTTGCATATATGTAAATTTTTTTCAATGTATATATGTATGTGGTAGCTATATATGCATGATGAGGGGGGTGGGGGTCGATATACCCCCTCCTCGATAACTTTGACATGAGGGGGTGGTGAAAACTACTTTATTTTACTATAGAAGTAGTTTATTTTTAGTAAGTACTACTTTATTTTATTTATAGTAAGTGCTTAGTAGTTGAACTAGTTGATTTAATAAAACTACTTTATTTTATTATAGAAGTAATTTATTTTTAGCAAAAAATTAATAGAACTAGTATATTTTTTTAGTTCAAGCAATTATTCCCGCATCGACGTCGACGATGCCTATCCCGCATCCTCGTCGTCGACTCGGCGGAGGAGGCCGGCTTGATCAGAGGGGCCATGTCCGGGACTGGACTCCGCCGGGCTGGTATTGGGAGGTGCTACCTTCCGGGGGCGTAGGTTTGTGAGGAGCCAGCCCGTCGTTGACCCGATCCTTGTTTGGTGGCGGTCGCGTGGGCCAGTGATGGTGCCGATGCTTCCGGACACCGCGGAGGTGGTACGTCACCGTGTCAGCGAGGAGGACGAGCACGTCCGTCGTTACATGGTTGCGTTGGAGGGCAGGTTCGACAATACCTGGCAGGTTCTTCAGGGATCTCACTGGAGCTATGATCCTGTGATGGTTCCTTCTCTTTGGGTGTCCACCGCCCGCGCCGATACCCGTCGGGCGCTACGGTTCTAGCTGTACTAGCGATGCTATATGTATGATAGTATTCAAGGTGTATTAGTGATAATATTCGACGATGTATGGACGCAAGAGATGATGTAGTTTTGCTTATAATTGAATGCATCCTAATTTGAATACTACTTTATTTTGCGATTTGATTTTTCTTATTGAATGCTCAAATTGGAAAACTACTCCTACTTTAAATGCTAAAATTGGAGAGCACTATGCAAGGCGTATGCATATGATTAGTTGATAGCTTATAGGGTTTTTGTTTTCGCAGAAATCTAGGAGCTAGCCCCCCTCCATCATCCCCGTCGTCGTCCCCGTCACCGACCCCCTCCGACCTCGAGGTGAGACCAGCCAAATCCTTTTTTAGAAAGATAATTAAACGATATTTGGGGTTGACTTTAAGTCTGTCGAGTCTCCACCATATATGAGAGGACGAAGAATCCCGACTGTTGTCGTGGGGGTAGCTTCTCCTTCGTTCCAGTGTGCTAGACAATTTGGTGTAATGCACTCGGGAACAAAAGGAGGAGCTACCATCACCGACGGTCGCAAATGTCAGAGATGAATCAGTGAGGGAGAGTTCCACCATATATATGAGAGGACGAAGAATCCCGACTGTTGTCGTGGGGGTCGCTTCTCCTTCGTTCCCGTGTGCTAGACATTTTGGTGTAATGCACTCGGGGACGAATGGAGGAGCGACCATCACCAACGGTCGAATGTATACACCACGTGAGCTGAGAGTTTTCAAGAAAAGACTCGACAGACCGATAGTCAACCCGTGATGAATAATAATGATCTAACTTAGGTCTTTTAGTACATATATTTAATTGTAGACGTTTAATATTTGAATTATGAACGTAGGAAATGTCGTACTCGGACGACGAAAGTCTCCCGGGGGAGTGCGACTGGTGTCACGATGACCGAGGTCTGTGCGACAGGCCTCACCTGGACGAAGATCGACGCTTCAACATTATGCTGGAGGAGACCTTCGATGTTGAAACGGTACGCGACGACGGCAAGTGTTATTTTTTCGTAATTAAGCAGGACTTCAAATATTTCAACATGTACTTTTCATCTTTTACAGTTCGACTAGCTTATCCCATGCCATGCAAGACGCTATGTCTTGGAGAGGATGGGTTTTGAAGACCATGAAAGTTTCGAAACAAAGAAAATTCACCTAAGGACCCATCATGATGTGGATTTTGAAGTAAATCTGTATAATTCTGAGAGTGTAACCCATTTTGGTTGCAAAAATTGGGAAGCATTTTGTAAGATCTATGGTTTTGATGAGGGTATGCTTGTCACCATGGATTTTGGTGATCCTGACATCGACCAAGACAATATGGACATTTGGGTCCTTGTTGATACGCCTCCAGTTCTACCGCTATGTGAGTTTCTCAAACATATTTAATTATTAACTAATTTATATTGTTCATTTCAAAATAGTTGACAGCTTATTTCCATTGACAGCTTATTTTGATTGTTCAAAGAATGTGCAGAAGATGGTAGACAGAACCTACTACACCGATGGCTCTGAGTTAACTTATAAGGAGAAAAATCATTTGGTCGGATTTTATACTGATCTTGAGAATTAAAATATCTATTGTAAAACTCCTCAACATTATGGTCAATACGTGCCACTAGTGCACGTGCTGAACTACGGTAACTACTATGGAGATACCCTGGTAAGATTTTCTACTATTACGACATTCGTGCATCTTTTGCACACTTCTAAAACTAGTACATCATTGCTAACTATGAAGTTATTACTATGTTTTTCAACAGAGAATCCCGACGGATTGTGTGCCTCATTTGATGTATGAGTATGGTAGCCTTCATGTTTTGAACATACAACCAGGTCATCCTACGAATCTCAACTGTCCATACCGGATTTCTAAAAGAAGTGGAGACATGCTAATCAGAGAATGGAAAAAATGTATGGACAGTCGTAAGGAGGTTCTTGGAAGCAAAAAGAAGCGCCGTGCAAGAATTGGAGACAGGATGATCTCCATTCTCCATAATGGAGAGTCGGGGTCTATATTGTTTTATGCTATTTTATCTTAAATAGGGTATTTAGGTCCTGCCTAATACTGATGATCATGTGCTAAGAACAATTAAGTAGGGTTGGTTCGATGACTATCAAGATGATGATCATATGACTTGTTATTAATAACGAGTAGAAGTTGTATGATGATGATTAGTAGGACTTGTTATTATGATGATGCATGATGCAAGCATGAAGAGTTATTATATATCTGTGGGTGAAATGAACATGGATTGGATTGAAGTGAAGGCAACATGCATGTGGTGCATGTCGAAAGTAGTATAATCCAAACTTGATCAAGTTAGGATTAGTATTACTTTTGACATGCATCACATGTTGCCTCACTTCAATCTAAGTCATGTTTAGGCATAGCAGTAGCAGTAGCATCGGAGATAAGAGAGGACACATCTCTCTATTAGCTACCTATAACAACCTAAATTAACCCCCAAAATTCCTAAACCACCTCCTTTTGAAAAAACAGCCCCTGAAATGCTGACGCGTGGAAGCTTATTGGTCCCGGTTGGTGCTACCAACAGGGACCAAAGGCCCTCCTACCTGGGCTCGCCGGAGCGGTCACGTGGAGGCCCATCTGTCCCGGTTCGTATAAGAACCGGGACTAAAGGCCTAGGGCATTAGTAATGACACTTTAGTCCTGGTTCCCCAACCGGGACAGATGGGCCTTATGAACCGGGACAAATGACCTTTTTCTACTAGTGCCTCCCATCAGCAAGGAGCGAGATCCACTCCGCCTCCATGGCCCTAAGACCACCGGAGACGGGACGGACCGGCGCCGGCAGGAGGCAGAGTACCCTAACCTTTTGGAGGCGGCAGCTGGCTAGGTAAGAGGCCAAGACGTGACCTCTCATCGTGGAAAGATTGGCTGGATATATGGCGACTGTCGATACGGTCAAGGTACATTCGTAAAAAAGTACTTGCTTGAGATATCATTTCATGCCACATAAATGAGATATTAATCGAGCAATTGCTGGTCAAACCCTGTTTGCTAATGTTATAAAATATGTCCTATACTTATAAGATAGTGAGTATAACTAAATCAATTTATATATTTAACAACTACGTCCTCAGACAACCCATACCCCTTTTTTCGAAAAAGCAGGTTAAACCATGCATGTAATGCACATAACACTATGTTACTGCATAGTTATATCAAGAAAAATATTGATATCTAAAACTTTATTTAAAAAATACAATATGAAAATGGAAATAAGCGCTACCGAGTACGGAGATAGGATGATCAACAAATACAACTTCTAGCTAAGTATTCGCATCTGCTAGTAAATGATGACTCATACATTTGACTTGCGTTATTTCATAGGCAACCAAGCAGTTCCTCTTTTCTGTATGGACTAGCTGTAGACTTTCTTTTACCAGAGATCAATTTGCTAATTTGAGACGACTATGTAGAATAGGAAGACATTAGCGTGGCATATCAAGTCTTGGTACCCCTTGTTTAGTTCATATAGTGTCATGCTTCGTTGTTTAGCTAGGCAACTAACACGCAAGTTGGTCCCAATTGTACGTATATGTACTAGTGGTTCTAAATAAAGTAGGAAGACTTCATACAAGATAAGAAGTCTTGATACTCGAACCCAATTTTTCAAGCTCAGGAATTGCATCACTTACAGTACTACAATTGTCTTATTCACTATGCGTGCAATATGTTAATTAGACACTCCTCTCATGAAAAGAACCTAAATATAAACTTTCTGTGCATGGTCATCGCCATGGCTTACCCATTCATCCATTGGTTGAGAGACATCCAAGTCTAAACCACTCTCTCTTAGAAAATTTCATTTTATTGCAAAGTAGGTGAACACCAAGTCTAGGATAAACCGGCGGATTACAGCAAATCATTGTTGGGGAATGTTGCATGGAAAACAAAAAAAATTCTATGCACACACAAGATCTATCCATGGAGATGCGTAGCTACGAGAGGGGAGAGTGTGTCTACGTAGCTTCGTAGACTGTTAAACGGAAGCGTTTATCAACGCGGTTGATGTACTCGTACACCTTCACGATCCTTCCGATCAAGTACCGAACGCATGACACCTCCGCGTTCAGCACACGTTCAGCTCGGTGACATCCTCGCCTTCTCGATCCAGCAAGAGAGGCGAAATAGTAGATGAGTTCCGGCAGCACGACGGCGTGGTGATGATGTTGGTGAAACTATCTGCAGGGCTTCGCCAAGCACAACGGACATGGACGGAGGAGGAACTAGAACTAGAGGGAGACGGGGCAACACACATGGCTTGGGGATCGTGGTGTGTGTTGCGCCTCTCCCTCCTCTCATATATATAGGTGGGGGAGGAGGGGAGGCAGCCTAGAGCACCCCCAAGGGGGCCGGCGGCCGCCCTGGGTTCCTGCCCTGGCCGCCCCTGCCTTATTTGCTCTGGGGGGAAGGAAAGGGGGGTGTAACACCCCGGATGTAACTTCCCGTATTTGTAACTCCAACTCTTGCCATTTTCGGCTATGTGCTATGAGATTCCCTTCGTGGTTGGGTTTTTGTCTTCATTTTGCATTTTGTTCATGTCATGCATTTCATTTCATGTCATCATGTGCATCGCATTTGCATACGTGTTCGTCTCATGCATCCGAGCATTTTTCCCGTTGTCCGTTTTGCAATCCGGCACTCCTACGTCCTCCGGCGTCCTCTTTTGTCTCTTTTTCGTGTGCGTGTGTTAAACGTTCTCGGAATGGACCGAGATTTGTGAAGCGGCCTTGGTACACCACCGGTAGACCGCCTATCAAGTTTCGTGCCATTTGGAGGTCGTTTGACAGCTTATTTCCATTGACAGCTTATTTTGATTGTTCAAAGAATGTGCAGAAGATGGTAGACAGAACCTACTACACCGATGGCTCTGAGTTAACTTATAAGGAGAAAAATCATTTGGTCGGATTTTGTACTGATCTTGAGAATTACAATATCTATTGTAAAACTCCTCAACATTATGGTCAATACGTGCCACTAGTGCACGTGTTGAACTACGGTAACTATTATGGAGATACCCTGGTAAGATTTTCTACTATTACGACATTCGTGCATCTTTTGCATACTTCTAAAACTAGTACATCATTGCTAACTATGAAGTTATTACTATGTTTTTTCAACAGAGAATCCCGACGGATTGTGTGCCTCATTTGATGTATGAGTATGGTAGCCTTCATGTTTTGAACATACAACCAGGTCATCCTACGAATCTCAACTGTCCATACCGGATTCCTAAAAGAAGTGGAGACATGCTAATCAGAGAATGGAAAAAATGTATGGACAGTCGTAAGGAGGTTCTTGGAAGCAAAAAGAAGCGCCGTGCAAGAATTGGAGACAGGATGATCTCCATTCTCCATAATGGAGAGTCGGGGTCTATATTGTTTTATGCTATTTTATCTTAAATAGGGTATTTAGGTCCTGCCTAATACTGATGATCATGTGCTAAGAACAATTAAGTAGGGTTGGTTCGATGACTATGAGGATGATGATCATATGACTTGTTATTAATAACGAGTAGAAGTTGTATGATGATGATTAGTAGGACTTGTTATTATGATGATGCATGATGCAAGCATGAAGAGTTATTATATATCTGTGGGTGAAATGAACATGGATTGGATTGAAGTGAAGGCAACATGCATGTGGTGCATGTCGAAAGTAGTATAATCCAAACTTGATCAAGTTAGGATTAGTATTACTTTCGACATGCATCACATGTTGCCTCACATCAATCTAAGTCATGTTTAGGCATAGCAGTAGCAGTAGCATCGGAGATAAGAGAGGACACATCTCTCTATTAGCTACCTATAACAACCTAAATTAACCCCCAAAATTCCTAAATCACCTCCTTTCAAAAAAAAAACAGCCCCTGAAATGCTGACGCGTGGAAGCTTATTGGTCCCGGTTGGTGCTACCAACCGGGACCAAAGGCCCGCCTGCCTGGGCTCGCCGGAGCGGTCACGTGGAGGCCCATCTGTCCCGGTTCGTATAAGAACCGGGACTAAAGGCCTAGGGCATTACTAACGACACTTTAGTCCTGGTTCCCCAACCGGGACAGATGGGCCTTATGAACGGGGACAAATGGCCTTTTTCTACTAGTGCCTCCCATCGGCAAGGAGCGAGATCCACTCCGCCTCCATGGCCCTAAGACTACCGGAGACGGGACGGACCGGCGCCGGCGCCGGCAGGAGGCAGAATGCCCTAACCTTTTGGAGGCGGCAGCTGGCTAGGTAAGAGGCCAAGACGTGACCTCACATCGTGGAAAGATTGGCTGGATATATGGCGACTGTCGATACGGTCAAGGTAGTTACATTCGTAAAAAAGTACTTGCTTGAGTTATCATTTCATGCCACATAAATGAGATATTAATCGAGCAATTGCTGGTCAAACCCTGTTTGCTAATGTTATACAATATGTCCTATACTTATAAGATACTGAGTATAACTAAATCAATTTATATATTTAACAACTACGTCCTCAGACAACCCATACCCCTTTTTTTCGAAAAAGCAGGTTAAACCATGCATGTAATGCACATAACACTATGTTACTGCATAGTTATATCAAGAAAAATATTGATATCTAAATCTTTATTTAAAATACAATATGAAAATGGAAATAAGCGCTACCGAGTACGGAGATAGGATGATCAACAAATACAACTTCTAGCTAAGTATTCACATCTGCTAGTAAATGATGACTCATACATTTGACTTGCGTTATTTCATAGGCAACCAAGCAGTTCCTCTTTTCTGTACGGACTAGCTGTAGACTTTCTTTTACCAGAGATCAATTTGCTAATTTGAGACGACTATGTAGAATAGGAAGACATTAGCGTGGCATATCAAGTCTTGGTACCCCTTGTTTAGTTCATATAGTGTCATGCTTCGTTGTTTAGCTAGGCAACTAACACGCAAGTTGGTCCCAATTGTACGTATATGTACTAGTGGTTCTAAATAAAGTAGGAAGACTTCATACAAGATAAGAAGTCTTGATACTCGAACCCAATTTTTCAAGCTCAGGAATTGCATCACTTACAGTACTACAATTGTCTTATTCACTATGCGTGCAATATGTTAATTAGACACTCCTCTCATGAAAAGAACCTAAATATAAACTTTCTGTGCATGGTCATCGCTATGGCTTACCCATTCATCCATTGGTTGAGAGACATCCAAGTCTAAACCACTCTCTCTTAGAAAATTTCATTTTATTGCAAAGTAGGTGAACACCAAGTCTAGGATAAACCGGCGGATTACAGCAAATCATTGTTGGGGAATGTTGCATGGAAAACAAAAAAATTTCTATCCACACACAAGATCTATCCATGGAGATGCGTAGCTACGAGAGGGGAGAGTGTGTCTACGTAGCTTCGTAGACTGTTAAACGGAAGCGTTGATAAACGCGGTTGATGTAGTCGTACACCTTCACGATCCTTCCGATCAAGTACCGAACGCATGACACCTCCGCGTTCAGCACACGTTCAGCTCGATGACATCCTCGCTTTCTCGATCCAGCAAGAGAGGCGAAATAGTAGATGAGTTCCGGCAGCACGACGGCGTGGTGATGATGTTGGTGAAACTATCTGCAGGGCTTCGCCAAGCACAATGGACATGGACGGAGGAGGAACTAGAACTAGAGGGAGACGGGGCAACACACACAGCTTGGGGATCGTGGTGTGTGTTGCCCCTCTCCCTCCTCTCATATATATAGGTGGGGGAGGAGGGGAGGCAGCATAGAGCGCCCCCAAGGGGGCCGGCGGCCGCCCAGGGTTCCTGCCCTGGCCGCCCCTGCCTTATTTGCTCTGGGGGGAAGGAAAGGGGGGTGTAACACCCCGGATGTAACTTTCCGTATTTGTAACTCCAACTCTTGCCATTTTCGGCTATGTGCTATGAGATTCCCTTCGTGGTTGGGTTTTTGTCTTCATTTTGCATTTTGTTCATGTCATGTATTTCATTTCATGTCATCATGTGCATCGCATTTGCATACGTGTTCGTCTCATGCATCCGAGCATTTTTCCCGTTGTCCGTTTTGCAATCCGGCACTCCTACGTCCTCCGGCGTCCTCTTTTGTCTCTTTTCCGTGTGCGTGTGTTAAACGTTCTCGGAATGGACCGAGATTTGTCAAGCGGCCTTGGTACACCACCGGTAGACCGCCTGTCAAGTTTCGTGCCATTTGGAGGTCGTTTTATACTCCAACGGTTAACCGCGTAACCGCAAAGGCCTCTTTTGTGTGCAGCCCAACACCCCTCCAGAACAGCCCAATAACCCATCACAACTAGCTCCATGCTCTTGGTCGTTCGATCACGATCGTGGACGAAAACCGCACCTCATTTGGACTCTCCTAACTCCCCCTAGCTATAAATATGTGCACCCCCGTCCAAATCCGGATCCCGAAACCCTAAAATCCTCCCTCCGCGCCGCCGGACACGTCCGGGCGCCACCGGACACGTCCAGCGCGCCGCCCACCGTGCCGGCCCGCGGAGCCCATCGCGGGCCCGCCGAGCCCGTCCAACGCCGACCTCGCCACCACGCCCGCGCGCCGCCGCCGCCGAGCGCCGCACGCCACCTCCGCCGCCGCCGGGTCGCCGCCCCTCCGCCGCCCCTCCGCCGCCTCCGCACCGCCGGCCCCACGCCCCTCCGCCGCCGGCCTCCGGCGAGCTCTCGGCCGGCCCGATCTAGATCTAAAACCGGAGGTTGACTTCCCCCCTCGATTTCCTCTAAGTCCCGAAATTTTCACATTATGGTCCCCTGTTCATCGCATCATAATTTCTCATCTGTAGCTCCGTTTTGTGCATATGATATATGAAAATGTTCATCATGAGATGCTCTTTATTTTTTTCCATTGTGTTATGGTCATTTGAGTCCAGCTTGATACCCAAATCATCATTGCAATAGTGCTATATGATGTTAACTGCTGTCTGTTAACAGAACTTGATGATTTGTCATTTTTATTACATTTTGTGTGTGTATCCTATGAGCATGATGTCTACATGAGTTTTGTTCATATCCATGTTATCTTTACATTGGTGCAATACTTGTATTTTTATATGCCCTGTAGTGAGTGCATCAAGCTTGCAAAGAGGGCTACATAATGTTGCTGATTTCAGGGACTGTTCTGCAGTTATTTTTATGCCATGTAAACTTGTTGCTACAGTGAGATCCATGCATATTTGGAGGTAGTTCAGTAAGAGTGTTTTGTAGATATAGTCTGCCTCTATCCATTCATGTCTCTGTTTGCATATTTGGGCAGGTGAAGATGGAGTTGGTTCCATGTTGGAACATGGATATTTTGGGATATCACATATTACCCCTTATTTATTTAATGCATCTATATACTTGGTAAAGGGTGGAAGGCTCGGCCTTATGCCTGGTGTTTTGTTCCACTCTTGCCGCCCTAGTTTCCGTCATACCGGTGTTATGTTCCTTGCTTTTGCGTCCCTTACACGGTTGGGTGATTTATGGGACCCCCTTGAGAGTTCGTCTTGAATAAAACTCCTCCAGCAAGGCCCAACCTTGGTTTTACATTTGCCTACCACCTATACCTTTTCCCTTGGGTTTTCGCGAGCCCGAGGGTCATCTTTATTTAGCCCCCCCCCCCCCTGGGCCAGTGCTCCTCTGAGTGTTGGTCCAAACTAGAGCCCCTTGCAGCGCCACCTCAGGGAAACTTGAGGGTTGGTTTTAGTTGTACGGACTGCTCATCCGGTGTGCCCTGAGAACGAGATATGTGCAGCTCCTATCGGGATTTGTCGGCACATTCGGGCGGCTTTGCTGGTCTTGTTTTAACTTGTCGAAATGTCTTGTAACCGGGATTCCGAGACTGATCGGGTCTTTCCAGGAGAAGGAATATCCTTCGTTGACCGTGAGAGCTTATGATGGGCTAAGTTGGGACACCCCTGCAGGGTATAAACTTTCGAAAGCCATGCCCGCGGTTATGTGGCAGATGGGAATTTGTTAATGTCCGGTTGTAGAGAACTTGACACATGACTTAATTAAAATGCATCAACCGCGTGTGTAGCCGTGATGGTCTCTTTTCGGTGGAGTCCGGGAAGAGAACACGGTCTTGTGTTATGCTTGAATGTAAGTAGCTTCAGGATCACTTCTTAGTCACTTCTAGTTTCACAACCGTGTGTTGCTTCTCTTCTCGCTCTCATTTGCGTATGTTAGCCACCATATATGCTTAGTGCTTGCTGCGGCTCCACCTCATTACTCCATCCTACCTATAAGCTTAAATAGTCTTGATCTCGCGGGTGTGAGATTGCTGAGTCTCCGTGACTCACAGGTTCTACCAAAACAGTTGCAGGTGCCGACGATGCCAGTGCAGGTGACGCAACCGAGCTCAAGTGGGAGTTCGATGAGGAACTTGGTCGTTACTATGTTTCCTTTCCTGATGATCAGTAGTGGTGCCCAGTTGGGACGATCGGGGATCTAGCATTTGGGGTTTATCTTCTTTTCATTTGTATTTGTCCGTAGTCGGACTATGTGTGCACTCTGGATGATGTATGTTTAATTTATGTATTGTGTGAAGTGGCGATTGTAAGCCAACTCTTTATCCCATTCTTGTTCATTACATGGGATTGTGTGAAGATGACCCTTCTTGCGACAAAACCTACAATGCGGTTATGCCTCTAAGTCGTGCCTCGACACGTGGGAGATATAGCCGCATCGTGGGTGTTACAGGGGGGGAGGCAAGGGGAGGCCGATTCCCCTCCTTCCTTTTCTCCCCAAGGCCTGCGGCCAGAGCTGGGGTGCGCCAACCCTTATGGGCTGGTGTGCTCCCCTCGTTTGGCCCATATGGCCCAATAACCTCCCGGGGCCTCCTAGAACTCCTTCCAGTGATCCGATGAATACCCAGTACATTCCGAAACCTTCCCGGTGACCAAAATAACATCGTTCTATGTATCGATCTTTACCTCCGAACCATTTCGAAGCTCCCCGTCATGTCCGTGATCTCATCCGGGACTCCGAAACATTCGATCACTATTTCGCATAACTCATATAATATTATATCGCCAACGAACGTTAAACGTGCGGACTCTACAGGTTCAAGAATGATGTAGACATGAACGAGACGCCTCTCCAGTCAATAACCAATAGCGGGACCTGGATGCCCACATTGGTTCCTACATATTCTATGAAGATATTTATCGGTTGAACCTTTATGACAACATACGTAGTTTCCTTTGTCTGTCGGTATGTTACTTGCCCGAGATTCGATCATCGGTATCTCCATACCTAGTTCAATCTCGTTACCGGCAAGTATCTTTACTCGTTCCGTAATACATCATCTCGTAACTAACTCCTTAGTCACTTTGCTTGCAAGCTTCTTGTGATGTTGTATTACCGAGAGGGCCCAAAGATACCTCTCCGTCATATGGAGTGACAAATCCCAATCTCAATTCACGCAAACTCAACAGACACCTTCGGAGATACTTGTAGAGCATCTTTATGATATCCCAATTACGTTGTAACGTTTGATAATACACAAGGTATTCCTCCGGTATCCGGGAGTTGCATGATCTCATGGTCGAAGGAATATGTATTTGACATTAAGAAAGCAGTTGCAATAAACTGAACTATCATGTGCTAAGCTAATGGATGGGTCTTGTCCATCACATCATTCTCCTAATGATGTGATCCCGTCAGCAAGTGACAACTTATGTCTATGGTTAGGAAACCTTAACATTTTTTTATCAACGAGTTAGTCTAGTAGAGGCTCATTAGGGACACGGTATTTGTTTATGTATACACACATGTATTTAAGTTTCTGGTCAATATAATTCTAGCATGAATAATAAATATTTATCATGAATAAGGAAATATAATAATTACCACTTTATTATTGCCTCTAGGGCATATTTCCATCAATCATGACCCGAACTTTTATTGTAGATAACTCATATATGATTTTTTTGTCACATCATCATCTTTATTCTACATGCCATATTTTTTGAACGATAATGCCACCATTTTTGGGGATGTTCTAAAGGCAAATAGAGTGGTTAGGATCCCATGGACTGGATGGCCAGCATAGGTTTAAGATGTTCGAAAAGATCCGGTGTGGAAGGACGATGGCGCTTATCTTTGAATTAATATTAGGTAGCATGCATGAACCTTAATTAATTGGGCGCTACACCTACACGGCAGGCAACATAGATCCAGAGACCTGGCCAACAAAACATTTATACCTAACACAAACTAGCAGCATCGCACCTCAAATCTTAATTCTTGCCCAGCCGGAAGAATACAGGCATACAACCTTTCGCTACCTAGAAAGAGCTCATGAAAGGAAGAATAAATCAGCCATCAAGAGAAGGGGAGGGTCCATCACGCAAGCATGCCGTTTGGAAGGTCGACGAACCGGCGCTTGACACCGTCGTGCATGTTGAGTTTGTGTGGATGTTATGCACGGATTAGGTAGGATATGGTTAATGCTGAAGTCAGACATGTTGTATTCTTGGGCTCCTACATAATGAGAGAGCACCACACGTTGTAAACCATGACAATTAGATAGTGACATGCACGCAGGGAAGATGTTGCCATGTGCTGGCATCCAGTCGATCGGTGTTGTGCTATTACTGGGAGGAGGCATGTAGTCTATCTACTAAGAAACAAGCAATCATATCACAATGACAAACCGATATTTTTTAATGAGGTTCAATGAACTGGCCTACTCTCCGGAGCATGACTACGGGTGCTTGCATCCGCAACTCCTTTGACTCTTCTATGTCCATCTTAGCTGGCCTGATTCGCGCAACGCCTTCAAGCATTCTTATTATATCAACAACAACAAAAAACAAATCTTGCACTCTTGTCTATCATAATTTGAAGATTCTAGTGTCATAGAACCTTTTTACTCAAACACAATATTTGTTGGCATCAATGCCTTTTGTACGGCTGATCCGTGAAAAATATCAATCTGCAATGCTAGCACTTTATACACAAGCACAACCTGATGGTATTACTAGCAATGCTAGCTCTTGTATTGGCTGAACTAGCAATGCTAGCTTTGCTTTTCAGCCAAAGACCCTCCCGATGGATGCTTAATTAGCATACCAATGGAACTTTTCTACCGCCGAATCAATTTGCTTTTCAGCCAAAGACCCTCCGATGGATGCTTAATTAGCACACCAATGGAGCGCTTATACTTTACTAGTAAGCGTGCATGTGCAAATGCACGTCTCGACTAATATTACAAATATATGTGAGAATTAATATACACAGAAAGATATTTTGGGTGCACTTAAATATATTAAAAATCAAGAAAATATTTTAATGTAGCATCATATGCAACCAAAAAATATTATTATGTCAATATTTCCTAGTACAGCTAATCAATTCTCGTACATCATCTGGAAAGTGGTATGCAGCTTCATTGTCGATGTAGCTGAATTGGTGCAGCAAAAATCCCTTCCTTAGCTGGTCACCATCCTGAATGAGAATACTAGGTCATTATCTTGGAGTTTTTGCATAGTAGAATGTCAAATCATGAAACAATGAATGAATACTGACCCAGCAAATGGGATGATTTAGTTCTTTCCCGTTCCGTGAGTGAATAAAACTAAAAGCATAATAACCAGACAAGTTCTAGTAGATAAATTTAGTGTTATTATCTTGAGCGTTGCAAAAAATAAATGAGATGCATTAATGAGTTTCAAAGACACAAACCTATCTGTGCTTTTTGGAACAAGAGCTGGTAATTGACGATGCCAGAAAAAATATCATCGTTCCGTCCGGGATGCGCTACTTTGGGTGCTTTGTTTAGGTAATGAGATCCTCTAGAGTTCCAAACTTCCAATGCATATCTAAGGTCCTTAAGCTTGACTGAGGCAACAAATATGCCAAGGGAGTCCAGTATAAAGAGAATTTTTGGCATGTTGGTGGATGATGAACAATATAAAGTGATCAAGGCCAGCATACGGAAGTATGATCTGCAAACAATATGTAATAGAAAAAACAAAACAAAAAAGAATCATGACAATACATATAATAGATAAGGAACCAATATTACCAATATGCATGATGAAATGTTATAAAGTCCGTCGCAAGCCAACTATGAAGAAGTTTTGCCAGGGACTGAATATCAGGCATTGTGCGTAGCTTTGGATCCCGTGCACATTTGGACACCATTGACTGGGTAAACATTAGACTTGGAAACAAGGCAAAATAACTGTTTGAGGAAATCATGTATCTGCAGCAGTGGAAAGGAACCTTCAGAATACTCCGTGTGATTGCAATAGTAACTTAACCAATGTATGAGGAAATCATGTATCTGCAACAGTGAACAAGGACCTTCAGAATACTCAAAAAGAGATTTTCCAATAACTGAATCTACAACCTAGACAAGTACAGTACGTAAGAAGCAGCAGTCATGCAAATATGCTCAATTCAGGAACATCAGCATTAGCAAGGCACATATAACCAGTACAATAAAATGCAAGCGAGCAACCACAAAACTGCCAATGAGAAGAGGGAGCACTGCTCTCAGTGCACAAACCTTATGAAAGCTTTGAGCTTTCATGTTTTTGTAAGTAGATCTTCACCAACTGCAACAACTATGGTACTGAAATTGTCATCAGCTAGCACCATGTCAGAATCCTCTTTGGGAACCTGAGAAAAACATTTTTTTAGGTAATGCCCCAAAATATAAGCTGAATAACAACATAGTTTTGCAGACATCACTCTTTTCTTAGAACCTCTCAGTCATGTTTTACAATCTAAACAGAAAAATAATGTTGTTTTGCTGATCTAGTTCAAACAGTATTATCTGGTTAGAATTAACGCACTAACAGATGAGGGACAAGGGTTGGCAATCAATACAGTTCATAGTTTTTGTACGAAAACCAATTCATAGTCTTCTAAACTATACAGTATGCTTCATAATATTTAAGGTCTTCGATTTAGAATTGGCTCACCCGATTTTGGCCGGATCAACAATTTCTCGAGCCCTCCCATTCAAATATTTTAATTCACTTTGTTCCCTAATTTTGAAACTCTTTCATTCAATTGAGGTATTCAATTTTGACTTGGCCAATGATTTTTTTAATTAATTAGTAGAAACCGGCCTAAAAAAATATCAATCCGGCGCACCCTCCCACCACCTAGAAAAAAGAAGCATCACCATGTGATACTGTAGCACCAATATAGTAAATGCAGCCACCGAGCAGAAATTTCTCAACATAAATGTAGGTTGGTAAGTGGACACATAATCACAAATTTCTTTAACTTTGACCAAGTTCGGAGAAAAAAATCAACATCCAGAATATTGAATAAAAAAGTATGGAAATTCATTTCATGATGAATCTAATCATATCAAATTGATATTGGATTTTGATATATTTCCCTATAAATTTGATCAAACTTAAAAGGTTTGTTTTTTCAAAGAATAATACACCTTATACTTTAAAATAGAGTGAGTAATTTTTTTAAGAAACCCAACAACACCAGCGCGCGGCGCAGCAAAACGCGTCTAACCCTTCTAGTGAAAGATGAATCCTCAACCACGAGTCAATCCTTTCCCAAATCTTGAGATGTCGGACGGTGTACGATGCCATGATTAGGCGAGGCCGAGCACTC